>NC_134354.1:251629664-251819789 GCF_048569485.1 Anomaloglossus baeobatrachus | reverse complement strand
CCATGGTCTGGGTCTCCCATGACGGAACTATAAGAAAAAGAATTTACGGTAAGTAAACAAAATTCTCTTTTTTCATGCCAAAAGGCATGCGTTTTGCTTTTCCATAATAGTCTATGGAAAATGGGGATTTCTAGACCGCACTTTGCGTTTTAAAACGCTGCGTTTAATTTGCATAATTTGTGGCAAAAACCATGCGTTCAAAGAAGCAGCATGTCGATTGTTTTTGCCATTTCTGCAGCGTTTTGCTAACATTGAAGTCAATGAGAAATGGCAAAAACCTTCAAACTTCCTGCGTTTTACCTGCTTTTTAGGTGCTGAAAACATGCGTTTTGGACAAACAAAACGCATGCTTTTCAGACATTAAATTAATGGAATCATATGTCCCTTTACACACACACACACATAGTCCGACAGTTAAATTAAAGAAAATTATGATTTTATTGCTATTTTAGCATTAAATATTATAAAACCGCTATAATATCATGAAATATAACTTTTCTCTTTATTAATTCACAAAATATGTATGTATTGTTTTTTTTTCTCTATTTTTTAATTCTGTTTGACTGTGTAAACTTTATTTAGCAGTGTCTTGATGTTCAAAACGCATCTGTCAAAACGCAGGTGAAAAAGCATGTAAAAAGCAGTAAATACGCATGCGTTTTTAGCGCTAAATTTCTGGAAAAGGCAACTTTGGCTAAATCAAGGCAAAAACGTGCGTTTAGAACTGCAAGTAGGACGACGCAAAGTGTGGTCATAGCCTAAGTGAAGTGATGAGGATGGGCTTCTGCACCCTTGTTTTTACATCCATATATTCACCTTTCCAATTTTAGACAGTCAGAAGAAGGGTGCAGAATAATGTCTACAGCAATAGATATACTATGAAACATTGTAAAGACTGTCATAAACACGTGGTTTAAATATTGTGTGGAGTCGCAAGACAGAAGCTTTTTCTTACAAAGAAAAACCTACAAGTCCAGCTATGTTTTGCCAAACCCTGTATCAAGTAAGCCAAAATCATGTTGGACAATGTGTTATGGTCTCATGAGACCACGATTGAACTTTTTGACAATTCCATCTGCATTTGGCTCAAAGGAAACTAGGCATGTCATCAAAAGAACACCATACACACAGTAAGTCATGATGGAGGCAGCATAATGCTTTGAGGGTGTTTTTTGGTAACTAGAGCTATAGCTAAAGTCAAGGTGACTGATAATTGGAACTGTTCTTAATTTTGCATCAAGAGCCTAGACCTCAATTCAATTAAAATTCTGTGGGTGACCTGAAGAGTGCGCTGTGCACAGGAGATGGCCTTGCAATATGACAGATTTGGAGCGGTACTACAATAGAGTGTGCAAAAATGATAAATTCTAATGTGCCATGCTGATAGACATAGTTACTTAGGTTGAAAAAAGACCTAGGTCCATCTAGTTCAACCTTCCTCCACCAGTTCTACATTTGGTCACTAAGTCATTTATAACCAACAATGTTTCTTTGTCGCTCCTTATTGGGAGACCCAGACAATTGGGTGTATAGCTATGCCTCCGGAGGCCACACAAAGTATTACACTAAAAGTGTAAAGCCCCTCCCCTTCAGCCTATACACCCCCCGTGCTGCCACGGGCTCATCAGTTTTTATGCTTTGTGCGAAGGAGGTCAGACATGCACGCATAGCTCCACAGCTTAGTCAGCAGCAGCTGCTGACTATGTCGGATGGAAGAAAAGAGGGCCCATAACAGGGCCCCCAGCATGCTCCCTTCTCACCCCACTCTTTGTCGGCGGTGTTGTTAAGGTTGAGGTATCCATTGCGGGTACGGAGGCTGGAGCCCACATGCTGCTTTCCTTCCCCATCCCTCAATTAGGGCTCTGGGTGAAGTGGGATCCTTTCGGTCTCCAGGCACAGGAGACCGTGCTCCATCCACAGCTCCTGAGGACCATGCTGGATAGGAGCAGAGTATCGTTCAGGGACATGGCCCTGCTACTTTGAGGTACTCTGTGTCCCCGTGGGGACCGCGCACAGCAACACTCCAGCATTGCTGGGTGTGCTAGTGCACCGGGGACAGCAGCGCTGACTGCGTTTGTGCCATTACACACTTCAGCGTCGCTGAGTGTGTTCGTGTAGGGGGACTGCCGCGCTGACCGCCGCTGCCATGGTTATCACTGCGGCGCGGCTGGGACTGTTAGTGCGCCGGGGACTTCCGCGCCGACCGCGCTTATACGGCGGCCGCGCTTATAACTCGAGTCCCCGGCTTTTGCGGCCTAGTCTCGTTTTCTTCCCGCCCCCAGCCCTGCCAATCAGGGGAAGGGCGGGACGCTGTAAGGACGGCAGCACTGAGGGCTGGAGCATGCTTTGCATACTCCACCCCCCTCACTCTGCACAGTGGGGCACCAGTTCCCGCACTTTTCTGGGTCACGCCCACGGCTCCCTCCTCTCCTCAGGACGCCGGCAGCCATTCCTCTCAGCTCTGCTAACGCTGGAGAGGAGAGACAAGCTCAGGGAGACCCAGGCAGGATTTCTGGTGCCCACACAACCGCTTTGCGCAGGCGGTAAGCAGCACCTGTGGTGCTGGCCCCACTAGTGCAGAAGTGTACTTATAGATTATATGATTATAGACTATACTTTACACTGTATGGTGCACTGTTGATTTTTGTCTATATACCCTCCTGTATTGCTCAGAGGAGACAACAGCATGTCGTCCACAAATAGCAAGGGTGCCAAAGCACAGACTTACTATGCTGCCTGTGCAGCATGTACGGCTATACTGCCGGCAGGTTCCAGAGTTTGCAGTTTTTACTGAAAGACTTTCTGAGACTATGGCTAAGATATTAGAAGCCTTGCAGTCCAGGCCGGCATCTCAAGCCAGGGGCACTGTGGAATCATTGCCCCCTGGTCCCCCTCAGTTGGAACAGCAATGTCCTCCCGGGGTGTCTCATGGATCCCAGGGTGAGGTCTCTGACACGGACCGCAGCCCCAGACCGATTAAGCGAGCTCGCTATGATATCCCCTCGACATCATCACAATGTTCAGGGTCTCAGCGAGAGGACTCTCTGTATGATGAAGCGGAGGTAGCTGATCAGGATTCTGATCCTGAAGCCGCTCTCAACCTTGATACTCCTGATGGGGACGCCATAGTGAATGATCTTATTGCGTCCATCAATGAAATGTTGGATATTTCTCCCTCAGCTCCTCCAGTGGAGGAGTCAGCCTCTCAGCAGGAGAAATTCCGTTTCAGGTTTCCCAAGCGTACAAAGAGTATGTTTCTGGACCACTCTGACTTCAGAGAGGCAGTCCAGAAACACCGAGCTTGTCCAGATAAGCGTTTTTCCAAGCGCCTTAAGGATACACGTTACCCTTTCCCCCCTGACGTGGTCAAGGGCTGGACTCAGTGTCCCAAGGTGGATCCTCCAATCTCCAGACTTGCGGCTAGATCCATAGTTGCAGTGGAAGTTGGAGCTTCACTCAAGGATGCCACTGACAGACAGATGGAGCTCTGGTTGAAATCCATCTATGAAGCTATCGGCGCGTCTTTTTGCGCCAGCATTCGCAGCCGTATGGGCACTCCAAGCTATCTCAGCTGGTCAGGCGCAAATTGACGCACTCACACGTACGTCTGCGCCGCAGGTGGCGTCCATAACCTCTCAAACGTCGGCATTTGCGTCCTACGCTATTAATGCTGTCCTGGACTCTGCGAGCCGTACGGCGGTTGCAGCCGACAATTCGGTGGCAATACGCAGGGCCTTGTGGCTGCGGGAATGGAAGGCAGATTCGGCTTCCAAAAAGTGCTTAACTGGATTGCCATTTTCTGGCGACCGTTTGTTTGGTGAGAGATTGGATGAAATCATCAAACAATCCAAGGGAAAGGAAACATCCTTACCCCAGGCCAAACCAAAAACACCCCAACAGAGGAGGGGACAGTCGAGGTTTCGGTCCTTTCGGGGTGCGGGCAGGTCCCAATTCTCCTCGTCCAAAAGGCCGCAGAAGGATCAGAGGAACTCCGACGCATGGCGGTCTAAATCACGCCCTAAAAAGACCGCCGGAGGTGCCGCTACTAAGGCGGCTTCCTCATGACTTACGGCCTCCTCACACCGCATCCTCGGTCGGTGGCAGGCTCTCCCGCTTTTGCGACACCTGGCTGCCACAAGTAAAAGACCGTTGGGTGAGAGACATTTTGTCTCACGGTTACAGGATAGAGTTCAGCTCTCGTCCTCCGACTCGATTCTTCAGAACATCTCCGCCTCCCGAGCGAGCCGAGGCTCTTCTGCAGGCGGTGGGCATTCTGAAGGCAGAAGGAGTGGTGGTCCCGGTTCCTCTTCAGCAACAGGGTCACGGTTTCTACTCCAACCTGTTTGTGGTTCCAAAGAAGGACGGGTCCTTCCGTCCTGTTTTGGACCTAAAACTGCTCAACAAACACGTAAGGACCAGGCGGTTCCGGATGGAATCCCTCCGCTCCGTCATCGCCTCAATGTCCCAAGGAGATTTCCTAGCATCGATCGATATCAAGGATGCTTATCTCCACGTACCAATTGCTCCAGAGCATCAGCGCTTCTTGCGCTTCGCCATAGGAGACGAACACCTTCAGTTCGCGGCACTGCCGTTCGGCCTGGCGACAGCCCCAAGGGTTTTCACCAAGGTCATGGCTACAGTAGTTGCGGTCCTCCACTCTCAGGGTCACTCAGTCATACCTTACTTAGACGATCTGCTGGTCAAGGCACCCTCTCAAGAGGCATGCCAACACAGCCTCAACGTTACTCTGGAGATTCTCCAGAGTTTCGGGTGGATCATCAATTTTCCAAAGTCAAATCTGACACCGGTCCAATCGCTGACATATCTTGGCATGGAGTTTCATACTCTTCCAGCGATAGTGAAGCTTCCGCTGGACAAACAGCGTTCACTACAGACAGGGGTGCAATCTCTCCTTCAAGGTCGGTCACACCCCTTGAGGCGCCTCATGCACTTCCTGGGGAAGATGGTGGCAGCAATGGAAGCAGTCCCTTTCGCACAGTTTCACCTGCGTCCACTTCAATGGGACATCCTACGCAAGTGGGACAGGATGCCGACGTCCCTAGACAGGAACGTCTCCCTCTCTCAGGCAACCAAAGCTTCCCTTCGGTGGTGGCTTCTTCCCACCTCATTATCGAAGGGGAAATCCTTCCTACCCCCATCCTGGGCGGTGGTCACGACGGACGCGAGTCTGTCAGGGTGGGGAGCAGTTTTTCTCCACCACAGGGCTCAGGGTACGTGGACTCAGCAAGAGTCCTCACTTCAGATCAATGTTCTGGAGATCAGGGCAGTGTATCTTGCCCTAAAAGCGTTCCAGCAGTGGCTGGAAGGCAAGCAGATCCGAATTCAGTCGGACAACTCCACAGCGGTGGCTTACATCAACCACCAAGGTGGGACACGCAGTCGGCAAGCCTTCCAGGAAGTCCAGCGGATTCTGCTGTGGGTGGAAGCCACAGCATCCACCATATCCGCAGTTCACATTCCGGGCGTAGAAAACTGGGAAGCAGACTTTCTCAGTCGCCAGGGCATGGACGCAGGGGAATGGTCCCTTCACCCGGACGTGTTTCAGGAGATCTGTTGCCGCTGGGGGATGCCGGACGTCGACCTAATGGCGTCACGGCACAACAACAAGGTCCCAACATTCATGGCTCGATCTCAAGATCACAGAGCTCTGGCGGCAGACGCCTTAGTTCAGGATTGGTCGCAGTTTCGGCTTCCTTATGTGTTTCCTCCTCTGGCACTGTTGCCCAGAGTGTTACGCAAGATAAGGGCCGACTGCCGCCGCGTCATCCTCGTCGCTCCAGACTGGCCGAGGAGGTCGTGGTACCCGGATCTGTGGCATCTCACGGTCGGCCAACCGTGGGCACTGCCAGACCGACTAGATTTGCTGTCTCAAGGGCCGTTTTTCCATCTGAATTCTGCGGCCCTCAACCTGACTGTGTGGCCATTGAGTCCTGGATCCTAGCGTCTTCAGGATTATCTCAAGAGGTCATTGCCACTATGAGACAGGCTAGGAAACCAACGTCCGCCAAGATCTACCACAGGACGTGGAAAATATTCCTGTCGTGGTGCTCTGCTCAGGGGTTTTCTCCCTGGCCATTTGCCTTGCCCACTTTTCTGTCCTTTCATCTCAATCAGGACATCTCCTTACCCTCGTTTTGTCCTCATCCAGTTCACCAATGTGAAAAGGATTTGCACTTGTTAGATCTGGTGAGAGCAATCAGACTCTACATTTCTCGTACGGCGCCCCTGCGCCGCTCGGATGCACTCTTTGTCCTTGTCGCTGGCCAGCGTAAAGGGACACAAGCTTCCAAGTCAACCCTGGCTCGGTGGATCAAGGAACCAATTCTCGAAGCTTACCGTTCCTCGGGGCTTCCGGTTCCCTCAGGACTGAAGGCCCATTCTACCAGGGCCGTGGGAGCGTACTGGGCCTTGCGACACCAGGCTACGGCTCAGCAGGTGTGTCAGGCAGCTACCTGGTCGAGCCTGCACACTTTCACGAAACACTATCAGGTGCATACCTATGCTTCGGCAGATGCCAGCCTAGGTAGGCGAGTCCTTCAGGCGGCAGTTGCCCACCTGTAGGACGGAGCCGTTACGGCTCTATTATGAGGTATTATTTACCCACCCAGGGACTGCTTTTGGACGTCCCAATTGTCTGGGTCTCCCAATAAGGAGCGACAAAGAAGGGAATTTTGTTTACTTACCGTAAATTCCTTTTCTTCTAGCTCCAATTGGGAGACCCAGCACCCGCCCCTGTTTTTGTATACACATGTTGTTCATGTTAAATGGTTTCAGTTCTCCGATATTCCTTCGGATTGAATTTACTTTAAACCAGTTTACAATTTTTTCCTCCTTCGGGCTTTTGCACCAAAACTGATGAGCCCGTGGCAGCACGGGGGGTGTATAGGCTGAAGGGGAGGGGCTTTACACTTTTAGTGTAATACTTTGTGTGGCCTCCGGAGGCATAGCTATACACCCAATTGTCTGGGTCTCCCAATTGGAGCTAGAAGAAAAGGAATTTACGGTAAGTAAACAAAATTCCCTTCTTTGTGTACTGAGGAAATCATCCAGCCCTTTTTTAAAAGCGGTTATAGTATCTGCCATTACTACCTCTTGTGGTAGGGCATTCCACAGTCTGACTGCTCTAACTGTAAAGAACCCTTTTCTATTTAGCTGTCGGAATCGCTTTTCTTCCACTCGCAGTGAGTGCCCCCTGGTCCTTAGTATTGTCTTTGGAAGAAATAAGTCATGTGCCAGTCCTTTATATTGACCACACATGTATTTATACATATAAATGAGATCTCCTCTGAGATGTCTTTTTTCTAAGCTAAACATATCTAACTATTTCAACCTGTCATCATATGGGAGGCTTTCCATTCCTTGTAGTAGTCTAGTTGCCCGCCTTTGAACTGACTCTAACTTCTGAATGTCCTTTTTAAAATGTGGGACCCAAAACTGGATCCCATATTCCAGATGTGGCCTTACAAGTGATTTATAGAGGGTATACAATACGTTGGGATAACGGGATCTAATCTCTCTTTTTATACACCTTAGAATCTTGTTTGCTTTTGCAGCTGCTGCTTGACATTGAGTGCTGCTGCTCAGCTTATTTGTAATGAGAATACCCAAGTCCTTCTCCTGTTCTGTAGTCCTGAGCTTACTTCCATTTAATGTATACCCAGCTATAGGATTACTCCGTCCTAGGTGCATTACTTTACATTTATCAATATTAAATCTCATTTGCCAAGTATCTGCCCATTCTGACATCTTATCCAGATCTTTTTGTAATATTGTACTATCAAGGTCAGTTTTTAATATCCTACATAGTTTTTTGTCATCAGTAAAGACTGACACTGTACTATCACTCCCATCCACAAGGTCATTAATAAAGACATTAAAAAGAATCGGTCCTAGCACAGATCCCTGCGGCACCCCACTGCTGACTACAGCCCATTTAGAGAATGTACCATTTATGACTACTCTTTGTTTCCTATCTTTTAGCCAATTCCTTACCCAGTTGCATATAGTTTCTCCTAGTCCTTGCTTCTGGAGCTTTAGTATAAGGCTATTATGTGGTACAGTATCAAATGCCTTTGCAAAGTCCAAATAAATCACATCAGCTGCATTACCAGTATCCAGGTTTGCACTTACCCCCTCATAGAACCCCAACAGGTTGGTTAGACACGACTTATCTTTCAGGAATCCATGCTGTTTGTCAGTTATTATATTATTTTCTGCAATATATTTTTGCATGTCATCTCTTAAAATGCCCTCAAAAACTTTGCATACTACTGATGTCAGGCTTACTGGACGGTAGTTGCCTGGATCTACCCTCTTACCTTTCTTAAATATTGGTACCACATCAGCAATCCTCCAATCCTGAGGCACCAACCCTGTTACAAGAGAATCTAAAAAGATGAGATACAGTGGTCTGTCGATTACGGAGCTCAATTCCCTCAATATTCGTGGATGAATGCCATCTGGCCCTGGGGATTTGTCAATGTTTAATTTACTCAGACCCCTTCATAAAAAACTGAATTCTTTAACAACTTCAAACTACTTCAAAAAAGCATTAGTTAAAGGGTGTGTATATTTATTCAACCACATTATTAGCTCTTTCAGTTTATTTAAACAGATAGTAGGTGACAGAGGTGGGAAACGTTCCTGAAATGATTCTTGTTCGTATGATTTTTTTTTTTAACATGACAAAAAAAAACAAAACTGTCTTTTCCGGGGGGGGGGGGGGTGTAGACTTTTTATATCTAAGTGCACTATATCCACTCTACCTGCACAAAGCTAAATATTAACCAACATTACATATGAGACAGGCCGGTGCGCCATCCCACTGGATACATTGGGACTAGGCTCGACGGCTCTACTGATGTAGAGTGTGTGAATTGCTGAGCTCAGTGATTGGATGCAATGGTTATCACACTCTGGGCGTGATGTCACCGCTGCAGCCTGTCAACAGAGACTTGAGTAGCGGCAGAGATGCAGCGCTGTGGCAGGGGAAGGTGAGTTAATTGTAAATGAACTGTAATTTTGTTGGCAAACTGCCAGTTTCATCATTAGAAGCTTATGTAAAGGTGACAATATGGCTGCTCCTTCTGAAAAACAAGTACATTAAAAGGATACTGGTAGCTGGTTCATCCTCACCCTCTAGCAGCATGTATCGCTCGCAGCCAGCCTGCACAATATCAGTCGCGCATATCTGTCAAAATATAGTTTAGGCCTAAGACACACATCCGTGCCGCCAGTACGTGTTTGGTAGTTTTTTCACGTACCGGCGGCACGGAGACACGTGGACCTATGTTTTCACTATTGTTTGGACACACGTAAGTATTTTGGAACGGAACGTGAGTCCGTTCCGTACTTACGTGCGTCCGTGATTTTCTCACGCTGACATGTCCACGTATTCTCCGGCAGCACGGGTGCCACACGGCCCGCACCCGTACCACATGGATGTAGTGTGGATGCGGTTCCGTGTGGCACGCGCCGGAGGACACGTGTCATTAATTTAAAAATAAAAAAACACATACCTCCACCAGCCCCGCAGATTCTTCCGCTGCAAAATGTTCCTGCCGGTCGCCGCTCGTTATGAGCGTGTAAAGGAGGTGGGCGTGCTGTCACAGGCGCTAATCTCCGCCCCTCCTCTCGGCCGGAAGCAGCGTCAGCGGGGAGTGGGCGGGGCTGGAGCCGAAGATCAGAACCCTGGACAGCAGCGTGGACCATGTGAGTATGCAAATTACCGGTTCTCCGTGTGCTATCGCGGATAGCACACAGAGAACACACGTGGACCGCACGTACCCGAGACACGTACTTACAACACGCAGTGAAAATACGTGTCGCGCGGCACGTGCGTGTTTTTAACGGATGTGTGTTGGAGGCCTTAGAGATACGGCTGTGGATTATATAGTGCTGTCACACGTGCTCTAAAATGCTCCGCTCTTGTGTGAGACCTGTTCACATATTAGTGTGGATGCTCAATAGTAAGCCTATAATATGTCCGTATGGCACCCTCCCTCTCCCACTACACCAGAGCATGTCACATTTGGGCAATAATGTGTGACTTTTACCTTTCCACATCGCTCATGTCACTTCTAGTAGCTGTATGTGGATAGAAGAGGGTGATGCTATTCACTGACACTTACTGTAGTCTGCACCTGAAATTTACTGTAATTTACTCCTGAAATTGATGTAATTTAAAGGGAACCTGTCATCAGAAATTTAGCTATAAAGCTAAAAGTTTCCCCCTCTGCAGCTCCTGGGCTGCATTCTAGGAAGCTTCCTATAGTTTTTGTGGCCCCTTTTATTCCAAAATAAATACTTTAGAAACTTGTACCTTTTCGTATGCAAATTTCTTAAATCTTCCATGGGGGCGGGCTGCCTGATGTACGTTGCTGTCCTCCTGCCGATTTACGCCGCCCCCGAACGCTGAATTTCAAACCTCAGGACGCCGCCCCTGGGCGCCCGTGGTCCCGCGCATGCGCTGTGCTACTGTAGCGGTGCCGTGCACTGTGTGCACGTGTGACCGCTAGTGACACTGCGCGGGCACGAGGTTATGGGCGAGTGTCATCAGCAAGTGCCGTCCATAACCTTGTGACCGCACTTTCACCTATTCCTCCAGCGTTCTGCGCAAACGCTCGCTGGCCAGATGACCGGACGTCACCTCCTTCCCATCCTGCTCAGCAGCAGGAAATAGATGGGAGGAGCGGACTTAGCAGTCGGTGCCCGCGCAAAAGTGTCACCAGCGGTCACACGTGCACGCAGTGCACGGCACCGCTACAGTAGCACAGCGCATGCGCGGGACCACGGGCGCCCAGGGGCGGCGTCGCTGAAATTCAGCGTTCGGGGGCGGCGTAAATCGGCAGGAGGACAGCAACGTACATCAGGCAGCCCGCCCCCATGGAAGATTTAAGAAATTTGCATACGAAAAGGTACAAGTTTGTAAAGTATTTATTTTGGAATAAAAGGGGCCACAAAAACTATAGGAAGCTTCCAAGAATGCAGCCCAGGAGCTGCAGAGGGGGAAACTTTTAGGTTTATAGCTAAATTTCTGATGACAGGTTCCCTTTAAAGAACAAATTGATTTTCTTCCACACATACAGCAAGACATGCACCTAGTTTATTAAGAACACCTTACCGCAGCAGGATTTGCATTAACACTGAAGTAAAAAGAACATGCAGTATATAAACTGTATAGAAATGTTGATTTAAAAAAAAAAAAAAAAAAACTGTGTGAACCTACCTTTTAGTATTTGCTTATCTCAGGAAGAAGTGCAGCACCAACTATAAAACTACCTCTAGTTTGACAGAAAAAATGGATCTAGTGCAGGATTGTGCATAGAAATAGGTTTACTAAATCCTGATAATTTATCACTAAATAGTTACTGATCAGCCGGTTCCTGTGCTTCATTGAATAACATTACATTTTACATCACTGGCTCCCGTCAAAGGAGATGGAAACCTTAGAGACACTGTAGCCAGGGTCTATCTATGCTGCAACCAATCTATGCCAACCCCCACCCACCCCCCCCCCCCGCCCCCACCCCATCTCTAGTGATTGTATATTGACAGTGAGGTGTCAATCACAGCAGGGGGCCATGTGTGTGACATTGTAGTCCAAGCAATGAGAAGTCCTGCTGGTTAAATAAACAACAGATTGGACCTTGACAAGACAGGCATCTCTGAATTCTATGTTTTAACTCTTGCATCATGTTGTCTTCAGATTACATAGAAAAACCTGCTGAGAGATTCCCTTAAAGATTGATTTAGAAAAATGATTGGGCAGTCTACTTTACTGTAATTTGTAACATTGTGTAAATGAAAGAAATATGTGTAAATATAACCCCATCAGTACAGAAACACTGCATCAAATCCCTCATCAGTACAGAAATACATCACCAGAACCACTATCAGTACACAGTAAATCAATTGTAATGTCAGGTCAGACCTATATACATTTGGATCGCATGAACCGACAGCTCCCAGTATGTCATCAGTTATCAGACTGGGAACCACAGTAGAAAATAATTGTTTCCAGCATCACGTCCAATCAATAAGGTTAAAAACCAATTTTATTTATTCCATAAAGTTAAAACCAACATTAGGTAGGATGGACATCCATGAAGTATAAAACGTCTTACACGTTTCGAACCTAAAACAGGTTCTTAGTCTTAGATATATCATACTAGATTTATACAAATTAAATACACAAATAGATAAATGGACAGTCCCCCAACACATGTCAGGATGAGTGGGAGAGTGCCCATTTATCTATTTGTGTATTTATCTTGTGTAAATCTAGTATCATATGTATGCACTCTCCCCCTCGCTCCCCATACTATGTCTGTATACATTCACTCTACACCCTCGCTCTCCATACTGTCTAAATGCATCCCCCCTCCCCACCCTCTCTCCACATACTGTCTTCATATATACATTCCCCCCTCCCCTCCCTTTCTCTTCATACTGTGGCCATATATACATACACCCTCCCAACCCTCTCTCCCCATGCTGTGGTAATATATACATCCCCTTTCCCCACCCTCTCTCCCCATACTGTCTCTATATATACAATACTGGAGCACTTACCATTAGTCCTGTTTGCAGCCTCTGCGGCGCCGACGAGTGACGTTAGCAGTGTGATCAGCTGCCCTGATCACTCTGCTCATGTCGTTCTGACCTGTTAATGCTGGCAGTCAGGGCTTCAATTGTACTCACGTCTGAAAGACACCCATACAATTTATCACAGAGAGCCAGCACACCGCACTTTCTCTAAGAAAGCTGTCAGTTTGACAACCGGGCTCAGAAAATAAGCGACTCCCACTACAGAGGGCGGCAAAACACAGCTGCCGGGGAGACTCTCAGGCTGCCGCATCAGACGGCCTGAAGGCGGCCCTCTGACACCTGCACCCAGGGCACATGCCTGCCAGCCCCTCCCCCCCAGATACGCCTCTGCCTTAAGCGCCATTTAAATTTGACATTAGTATTGTACTACAAAATCATCTGACAGATTCTCTTAAATATCTATCTTATTTTTGTTTCAATAATTTTTATTTTCAAAATTGTAAGGTAGAAACATTTAACTGTGTATAATGTTTCTTATTGACCTGGTAGAGGACATACAGAGTAGTATTTCAATATTTGCAAATAGGCTCTGTAAAGTAACAAAGGTGGAATTTTGGTGCACTTTATGCTTGGTGGAGAAAAGACAAATTAACCCTTGTACCGTGGAAAAGAAAAATCACTTTGTACTAATCTGCATGGGGTCACATTGACCCCATGATACCAGACATGGGATAAATATTATGTAGATAAATGTATGGTCATGCACTTGGGCCAAAGAAACAAATTGTGCATTTATGTATTAAACAGTGAAAAATCGCATTCCACTTGGACCTATGTTACTCTATGGGGCAGCTCCCATGAGCGATTTTTTTTTTTTCTCTCAACCCTAATTGAACAAAGAAAACAATCTCCGCATGCTGCAGGTGCAATGCGATCTTGTTTCACTCGCCCCCATTCAAGTCTTTGGGGGCGAGAGAAACATCGCATTGCACTCACGTTACAGCGGTGTAATGCAAGAGCAGTGCGATTCTCGCATCAGCCGGCAATGGAGGAGATCGGGAGATAAATCCCTCCCTCTCCTCCAAAGCGCTGGCCCTCTCCTCCGCAGCTGTGGTTTGATCGCATGATCGGACCACAGTCGCATGACACTCGCATTAGACTCCATTCCCGCTGTGCTGCAAGCGTGAGCCTAGTGTTATGTGAGGACTCGCAGTAATCCCTGTGTGGCCTCAGCCTTAGAATGGCACGGAGAAAGCCTTAGGTGTATTGGAAGACAGTGAACTCTAGCAACTAGTGCGAGACAGCTGCTGCCAAGGGATGCATCAAAGAGGCTCATCCTAACAACATGGTTTTGCAAAACATTAGTCAGGTCACACATGAAATCGTGTATGTTAGGCTCTAGTGTATAAGACAGACCTGACTAAACTGGAGTGTGTGGTCAGAGAGTAATGAATACAATTAAAAGAGAGGTTATAAAACTTGGAATAAATTTGGAAAATTGTGACTTCGGGCAAGTTAATTTCAATGTACCAGTAGATAAATTGACAGTAAATAAATTGACAGAGATTGATCTAACTATTATTATTATTATTTATTTTTTTTATTTATTTATTTATTTTTTTTTACCTAGGCCTGTACCTTTGACAAGGGCATCCACTATGTTTAGCGAAACAAAGTGCTACCATCATCATAGCTTCTTTACTGTAAAGATACTCATACGCATTAAATTAATGCCAGCCAACAGCTGATTTTTGGTGGTGCTGATCAACCCTCCCCCTACAGAGAACTTTTTACTCCTAATTGTGTTTTTATTTTACTGTGTAGTGAATCTTGGCACTTCTATCACTTTTAGTTTGTTTGTTTGTTTTTTAAAATAGAACTTAATTTATGATACAAGAAATCTTTTTGCTGTGCTGCATGGAAGGTTGTGTTCAGATTTCCCTTCCTTTTTAAATCTGGTATTCCTTTACCGATTTTTTTTGTTTTGTTTTATTTCAATGCGTATTGAAAGATTCTTGCTTTTTGTCTAGAATGAAAAACCAAATTATTATAATCAATTAACTGGTGCAGAGGTTATTATAGTTTAAGAGAAACAAATAGGATGATTTGCATGAAATGAGAGTTTCATCTGAAAGACGTCTGGTAGATTGATCTATTACCGCAAAAAAGCATAGGGGGAATCTTGGTGATTTGTGCTCTGCGTGCCACTATTTTTTATTTAAAATGAACAACTCCGATGCCATGGAAGTATAGACTTTCAGGTTTAGAGGCTGAACAAAAATCTCCTGTGAAAAGCTTAGGAACTATTTTTCCATAAAGTCTCATTTCAGGGGCTCAAACGTAATTGGACAAATTAACTTTACTGCAAATAAGATATTCATTTTTAAGCCTAGTTTCACACTTGCATTGTGCGACATCCATCGCATTGCGTTGTGTGACGGATGTAACAGATGTGTTGCATATAGTGGCACAACTGATGCGACGGATCCTGCAAAACAACACAATCCGTTATAGCTTTTTTTTCAGCGATTTACTCAACTGAGGATGCTCAGTTGTGTAAAGATGGATCCGTCACAGGAATCTGTCAAATGACGGATTCCGACGGAATCCAGCACATTGCGTTTTTTTGACTCTCTGGGAAGCGCAGAAAAACGCTACATGCTGCGTTCTTTTCGCCCAGATACAACGCAAGTCCATATGTAGCAATGCGTCATCAATACAAGCCTATGGGAAACAGCGCACATCTGTTAATGGATTGCGCTGTTTGCCAAAGCAGCGGATTGGGTCGGCTGCCAAACAACGCAAGTGTGCAAGTACCCTTATAATACTTTGTGGAGAATCATTTTCAGGCACTAACTGCCTGAAGTCTGAAAGCCATGGATGTCACCATACACTAGGTTTTTTCCTTTGTGATGCTTTGCCAGGCCTTTATTGCAGCTGACTTCAGTTGTTGCTTGTTTGTGGGTATTTCTGCCTCCATCATGTTTTATACTGGTGTGCTTAGGATTATGAGCCATCCAAGCCTCCTTCATATTTTCTTCTTCCCATCATTCTGGTACAGGTTGATCTTATTTTCATCTGTCATAAGAATGCTCTTCCAGAGCTGGGTTGGGTTCTTTCAATGCTTTTTTTGCAAAGTCTAATCTGGCCTTTCTATTTTTAAGGCTGCTTAATAATGATTTACACCTTGTGGTGAACCCTCTGTATTTGCTCTCATGAAGGCTTGTCTGCATGGTAGACTGAAACACCTACAGTCAAATGAAAAAGTTTGGGCACCCCTATTAATGTTAACCTTTTTTCTTTATAACAATTTGGGTTTTTGCAACAGCTATTTCAGTTTCATATATCTAATAACTGATGGACTGAGTAATATTTCTTGATTGAAATGAGGTTTATTGTACTAACAGAAAATGTGCAATCCGCATTTAAACAAAATTTGACTGGTGCAAAAGTATGGGCACCCTTATCAATTTCTTGATTTGAACACTCCTAACTACTTTTTACTGACTTACTAAAGCACTAAATTGGTTTTGTAACCTCATTGAGCTTTGAACTTCATAGGCAGGTGTATCCAATCATGAGAAAAGGTATTTAAGGTGGCCACTTGCAAGTTGTTCTCCTATTTGAATCTCCTATGAAGAGTGGCATCATGGGCTCCTCAAAACAACTCTCAAATAATCTGAAAACAAAGATTATTCAACATAGTTGTTCAGGGGAAGGATACAAAAAGTTGTCTCAGAGATTTAAACTGTCAGTTTCCACTGTGAGGAACATAGTAAGGAAATGGAAGAACACAGGTACAGTTCTTGTTAAGCCCAGAAGTGGCAGGTCAAGAAAAATATCAGAAAGGCAGAGAAGAAGAATGGTGAGAACAGTCAAGGACAATCCACAGACCACCATCAAAGACCTGCAGCTTCATCTTGCTGCAGATGGTGTCAATGTGCATCGGTCAACAATACAGCGCACTTTGCACAAGGAGAAGCTGTATGGGAGAGTGATGCGAAAGAAGCCGTTTCTGCAAGCACGCCACAAACAGTGTCGCCTGAGGTATGTAAAAGCACATTTGGACAAGCCAGTTACATTTTGGAAGAAGGTCCTGTGGACTGATGAAACAAAGATAGAGTTGTTTGGTCATACAAAAAGGCGTTATGCATGGAGGCAAAAAAACACGGCATTCCAAGAAAAGCACTTGCTACCCACAGTAAAATTTGGTGGAGGTTCCATCATGCTTTGGGGCTGTGTGGCCAATGCCAGCATCGGGAATCTTGTTAAAGTTGATGGTCGCATGGATTCAACTCAGTATCAGCAGATTCTTGACAATAATGTGCAAGAATCAGTGACAAAGTTGACGTTACGCAGGGGATGGATATTTCAGCAAGACAATGATCCAAAACACCGCTCCAAATCTACTCGGGCATTAATGCAGAGGAACAATTACAATGTTCTGGAATGGCCATCCCAGTCCCCAGACCTGAATATCATTGAGCATCTGTGGGATGATTTGAAGCGTGCTGTCCATGCTCGGCGACCATCAAACTTAACTGAACTGGAATTGTTTTGTAAACAGGAATGGTCAAATATACCTTCATCCAGGATCCAGGAACTCACTAAAAGCTACAGGAAGCTACAAGGAGGATCTACAAAATATTAATGTCACTTTTATGTTGAGGTGCCCATACTTTTGCACTGGTCAAATTTTGTTTAAATGCGGATTGCACATTTTCTGTTCGTACAATAAACCTCATTTCAATCCAGAAATATTACTTAGTCCATCAGTTATTACATATATGAAACTGAAATAGCTGTTGCAAAAACCCAAATTGTTATAAAGAAAAAAGGTTAACATTAATAGGGGTGCCCAAACTTTTTCATATGACTGTATTTTCCTGAAGAGTGTTTTGTATTTGGGTGGATGTTATGAAGGGGTCTATCTTCATCATGAAAAGGATTCTGCTATCATGTCCTACTGTTGCCTTAATAAAAGTAGTAGGATGCCCCCTAATAACTCTCTAGTGGATGTTGTTGACGTTTTCGTCAACTTGGTAACTGAGGACATTCAGAGAGGATATAAATCTTGGGGTGCTAAATTTAATCTGACAAAAGCCGAAATGGATAGCCTTCGGGATCTGGAACGAGATTCCAGTGTCACCATTAAGCCCTCCGACAAGGGGGGCAATGTGGTGATACTGGACTCACAGATGTACAAAAACCTATGTTGGGACATTCTGAAGGATGAGGAGTGCTATACCCGCCTTCTCTCCAATCCCATTCCGGCTTTTAAGAATGAATTGAAGAGTCTCTTGGTAGAAGCCTTGAATGATGGTATTATTGATAAGAATGAATATGATTATCTCTTTCCATCTTTTCCGGTAATGGCAACTTTTTACGCTTTGCCCAAAGTACACAAGGGGTTGTCCCCCCTAAAGGGCCGCCCTATTGTGTCAGGAGTGGGTAGCCTTACCGAGAAATTAAGTATCTATGTCGACAAAATCTTACGGCCGTTTGTCATCTCTTTAAATTCGTATTTGGGGGATACGACAGATTTTTTGAAAAAAATTGATGACATCTTTCTTGAAGAAGGAATGCTTTTATGCAGTGTGGACGTAGAGGCCCTTTATTCGTCAATCCCACACACTGCAGGCTTGGAGGCTACCAAGTACTACCTGAACTCTAGGGGTAATCATCTGTCCAGGCACAGTGAGTTCGTTCTTAGGGCTTTACGGTTCTGTCTCACTAGAAATGTTTTTGTTTTCGACGGTAAGTACTTCCACCAGCGCAGGGGCACTGCGATGGGGAGTTGTTGTGCCCCATCGTATGCCAACTTGCTCCTGGGCTGGTGGGAGGAAACCGTCGTTTTTGGAGGTAACCTGGACACTGAGGATGTTGTGCTGTGGTTGAGGTACATCGATGATATTTTTGTCATCTGGAAGGGACCGGAGGCTGGGTTCCTGGCATTCATCGATGTCCTCAACCACAATGAGATTGGCCTCCGTTTTACCCATGAGGTGAGTGATGAGAGATTGGCCTTCTTGGATATTCTAGTGGAGAAGGGGGATGATGGTCGTCTTTTGACAAGCACTTTCAGAAAGCAAACTGCCTCGAACTCTCTTTTGAGGTGGGAAAGTGCTCATCCTAAATCGCAGAAAAAGGGTATCCCTAAGAGCCAGTTTATTAGAATGCGGCGCAATTGTTCTGAGGAATCTGGCTTTAGGGTACAGTCCCTTGACCTCATGGAGAGATTTAATGAAAGAGGTTATCCCAAGAAGGTAGTCAAGAGCGCTTTTGACTCTGTGGCGAGGATTGATCGGGCTGCATTGTTGAACCCCAGGCATGAGCAGGAGGACAGAACAGGCACCCCGAGGTTTATTACAACCTTCTCCAACGGTGCAACCGAACTGAGGAAAACTTTGACAAAGTTTTGGCCCATTTTAAAAATGGATCCGGTACTTGAAAAGCAACTCTCTGATTATCCATCTGTTACGTTTCGTAAAGCAAGATCATTGAAGGATAGGCTGGTGCACAGTCATTTTTGTGATAACCAATCTTCTGGGATGGACAGTAACATCAGGGGATGCTTCAAATGTCGGAATTGTGTCAATTGTAAGCTCATTGAGGAAGGTAAAGTTTTCAGCAGTGCAGGGGATGATAAGATTTTCAAGATTAGGTCCCTAATTACCTGCAGAACCAAGGGTGTAATTTACAGGATCCTTTGTTGTTGTGGGAAGCAATATGTTGGCAAAACCATCCGTGAGTTACGCAGGAGGGTGGGAGAACATAAAAATGACATCAGGAACAAGAGTGACACACCCATAGCCAGACATGTCAATAGCTATCATGACGGTAGGGAGGATGCCATTAAGGTGATGGGCATAGATCACGTCAGACCCCCAGTCAGAGGAGGCAACTGGGACAAACTATTGTTGCGGAAGGAGTGTTTTTGGATCTATACCCTTAAGACTACAGTACCGAATGGACTTAATGAACAGCTGTCTTTCCTCCCTTTTTTAGATGCACCTTAGTGCAGGGTGCATTGCAGGAGGGATAGACTACGGTGAGTGGGGGCACCATTGACGTGGGTTTACTTAGGGTGCCGACCTCCACATGATAGGTAGGGACAGCTTGGCAGATTAGGGCATTTTTTAGTATGCACTTAGCTTTTCTTCTGTTTTCATTCTATGTATGGCTGTCCCTTTTGAGGTAGGCATTATGGGTTGTTTCTCCTCCTTTTGCGCTTGGGACCCTTTTGTCATTGTTGTCCCCCTTTTTTCCCCCCCATCCTGTTCTGCTTTCTGGTAGCCCTCCGGTGCTGTTTGTCCTCTTGCTCATGTATATATTGTGCTGATTTGGGTGTTTTTTTGCCATGATGGGTTGGAGTCCGGTCCGGAAGGATACCTGGCTAGACTGTTTTGATTAGTATCCTATTGCTCAGGATGATCCTGCAATTGTGTAGGCCCCCGTTTCTACCTATTTTGACACAAGGGTCTATACCTTGATGTTATTATGTAATGCGGATGTTGCCTGGTTATAAGCCATTTCATTACCGGGTACTTCCGGTTTTGGCTTCATGTATTGGCTTGCGTTCCAGGCTCTCTCTGATGATGTCGGCTGCGCCTGCATGGTGATTCGGCCGACGGGTCATCGTTGTGACGTCGCGGTTTCCGGCATAGTGCATGCTGGGAGTGACGTCACGACGTCGGGTGGACTCACCGCGCATGCGCGGCGCCTTTAAAGAAGCGCGGTTTTCAAACAACCAGCGCGGCACATGCAGCTAGGGGTTCCTCCTTGCTGGACGTCTATCGGGTAAGCAGCTTGTTTTTTGTTTGGTCACTGTTCCCTCCTGCTTCTTCGGTTATCATGTATGGACTGTGATTTGTGATTATTGTTTTTACAGTCTGTCCATGGGGCAAATCTACTGTCTGCCAGACCTGATGTTATTGCTGGTATGACGATTAGTACCGTATCAAGACTCCCCTGATGATCATTTATTGAAACGCGTCGGGAGGTACATTATTTGGTTGAGCCAACATAAGGTATTATGTGTATGACCTTGGTGAGGTCGCCTGAGGTTGAGCTCTATGATCTTATGCCCTTGAAAATACGGTAAGACCGTTTTTTTCTACTTTATCTGTATGGTTGCGGTTGATTTATGGCATTTGCTGTCCTAACATAGCAACCATTTTGTATGTGACAAGGATGCAGGTATGTGTATGACTTGTCCTTTCATACCCCCTGCATTTGGTGCCTGAGTGTATTTGTCTGAGGCTGGTATTTTGGTTCTACAGCCCATGATAAACACTCTTTATTCTTTTATGGTGGCAGTCCACTTTTTAATGCATATTTATTAAATGCTATGTTTTAGGAGTTATTTGTTTTTCTACAATACCCCAATTGCTATTTACTACAATAATGTGCAAGAATCAGTGACAAAGTTGACGTTACGCAGGGGATGGATATTTCAGCAAGACAATGATCCAAAACACCGCTCCAAATCTACTCGGGCATTAATGCAGAGGAACAATTACAATGTTCTGGAATGGCCATCCCAGTCCCCAGACCTGAATATCATTGAGCATCTGTGGGATGATTTGAAGCGTGCTGTCCATGCTCGGCGACCATCAAACTTAACTGAACTGGAATTGTTTTGTAAACAGGAATGGTCAAATATACCTTCATCCAGGATCCAGGAACTCACTAAAAGCTACAGGAAGCTACAAGGAGGATCTACAAAATATTAATGTCACTTTTATGTTGAGGTGCCCATACTTTTGCACTGGTCAAATTTTGTTTAAATGCGGATTGCACATTTTCTGTTCGTACAATAAACCTCATTTCAATCCAGAAATATTACTTAGTCCATCAGTTATTACATATATGAAACTGAAATAGCTGTTGCAAAAACCCAAATTGTTATAAAGAAAAAAGGTTAACATTAATAGGGGTGCCCAAACTTTTTCATATGACTGTATTTTCCTGAAGAGTGTTTTGTATTTGGGTGGATGTTATGAAGGGGTCTATCTTCATCATGAAAAGGATTCTGCTATCATGTCCTACTGTTGCCTTTCATGGATGTCCAGGCCTTTTGGAGTTCACAGTCTCATCAGTGTGCTCTTTTTTTTTTGTTAGCAGATTGTAGCAAACTGTTTATTTGGCCACTACTAACATTTCTTCTGGATTTCTTCCCTTTTTTTCAGCCTAATGATCTGTTTCTATTCCACTGAGAGCTCCTTTGACCACATGTTGTGGGTTGACAGCAGTGGCATACCTAGTGGTTCAGGTCATGGGGGGCAAAACATCTGAATGGGCCCCTAACCAGGTAACAACTATAGTAGCACGCCTGTATAATGGGTATACAGGAACCTCAGCAGATGACCACGCTGTTACTGAAAATAACTCTACACATAGGCCAACACTGATATTACTGTAATATGGTGACCATAATATCAATCCTGCAGAATATGTGAGAGATTATAGTACAGTTATAGGTGGTGACTTACAGCTAATGTTCTTTCTGATGGAGTCATTTATTTGTCTCGTCTTTTTTGACATTACTTCTCCAGCCAGGACGTATCGGCAGAGATTGCAACAAAGACCCATCTGACGTCTCACATTTCCATCCCCGACCCCATCTATTCCCAATCTGCACAAACCCCTCATCCTCCTGATATCCCAATACTGAGCCACTGCTGCCATATGTACTGCATCTGCTGTGGTACAAAAACAGTGCTCCTCTTACCGCTCCACATACCAATGCCCCCTCTGTACCCCCACATGGTAATAATGCCTCATTTGTGCCCTCTAGATGGTAAAATTGCCCCCTCAAAACCATTATTGCCCTAGAAAAGTGTCCACATTCTGCCCCTAGAATGTAATAATGCCCCCAGTGTGTGTGGTCACAATACCCTGAGTGCCCCTATAACAAAAATGGTTCTTAAGTGTCCACTTAACATTTAACAATGTCTCCTGAGTCTCCCAGGTACAGCTCTCTATACACAATATGATGGTCCCCACAGCTCTCTATACAGAGTATGATGTCCCCACAGTTCTCTATACAGAATATGATGAACTCCCAGCTCCCTATACACAGTGTGATGAGCTCACACCTCCCCTACACACAGTATAATAGGCCCACACCTCCCCTATACACATATAACAGCAAGAGAACAAGAGTCAAAAAATGCAAGAAATCAGTGTAATTGTATTATTATTAGAGTTTATATATATATATATATATATATATATATATATATATATATATATATATATATATATATATATACTATAGGTGCAACCAGCAAAAAAGGGGTAATTAAAAGCACAAAGGGTGTGAATCACATAAACAGGACTGCCCGGCAGATTGTATAAAGAGATGACTTCACAAGAGATGACATAACAAACAAGATGGGTGTCAAGGACAATATAGGCAATAAATATGTTGTAAAGTGCAAATGCATAAACAGGGAAATACTTGCTCAATAAGCCCAACCGGGCACCCTGAGATGAATATAACAAAACCTGGTCAAATCACAGAAAAATAATTGCCAAGGCAAAATAAAGTGGCCTGTGCATTAAATTGGCCAGTTCATAGACCTGAGAATGTGAACGAAAAGCTCCCCCATACCCCACCGACGTACGTTTCGCCTATTTGGGATGGAGTGCCCAAATTCGGCTTCCTCAGGGAGGGAGAAGGCAGCGCCATGCTCATTATGTCCAGAGTTTTTTTATATGACACGCCCGCTATACTTCCGTATCCGTCACTTCCTCAAGTGACGCGCACACGCGTCAGCGGCGTCATGGTGGGGGCGGGCCAGCAGTCAGGCAGCAATGCGCACGCGCAGGAAGGGGACGCGTCATCCCGCGAGAGCGCAGCCACCATAGCGACGGCGGGCACGCCAACAGCAGGAAGACGCAGGTGCGCTGCGCATGCAGACGTGTAAACGTGAGATATGTAAACATGTCAGCTGGACCGTGACCCTCTACAAGGTAGACAAAAATTCTTAGCAGCACGGATAAATATACAAAAAACATTACATGTGTAACAAATAGAAAAGCCAAGTCCAGTTTTCTTATTTAGCTTGATTGCTGTATTAATACAATAAATCCGGAGGAGGCAGAAGTCCGATTTCCAAAAAAGGAGAGAGGTAACAGTCTAGGTAGACAGAGATGCTGGAATTAATGTTTGAAAAAATGTAAGAATTACAAAACTGGGCATAAATCATGAATACATGAGGTTTTACACTATGGTACAATTTTGAGCATGGCGTGTGATAAAAGAGAGAAGGGGAAAGCACAACAATAAAATAGTGAATAAAAACAAGAATGAGAATAAAAACACACAACCCCTATACACAGTATGATGAGCCCACACCTCCCCTACACACAGTATAATGGGCCCACAGCTCCCCTATACACAGTATGATTGGCCCACAGCTCCCCTATACACAGTATGATTGGCCCAAATCTCACCTATACGCAGTATGATGGGCCCACAGCTCCCCTATACACAGTATGATAGGCCCACACTACATGATATGAGGCCCTTATAATATATAGCCCCCCCTTGCCCACACACAACCCTCATTATTTACATGTTATCAGGCCCTTATAATATACAGCCCCCCTCCCGCCTACACACACACACACACATCCCCTCATTACATACATGTTATCAGGCCCTTATAATATACAGCCCCCCTCCCACACACATCCCCTCATTACATACATGTTATCAGGCCCTTGCAATATTCAGCCTCTCTCCCACACACATCCCCTCATTACATACATGTTATCAGGCCCTTATAATATACAGCTCTCGTCCCACACACATCCCCTCATTACATACATGTTATCAGGCCCTTAGAATATACAGCTCCCACACACACCTATCCCCTCATTACGTATGTTATCAGGCCATTATAATATACGCCCCCCCCACACACACACATCCCCTCATTGCATACATGTTATCAGACCCTTATAATATACGGCCCTCGTCCATCCATACACCTATCTCCTCATTACATACATATTACCAGGCCCTTAGAATATACAGCTCCCCCACACACCTATCTCCTCATTACATACATGTTATCAGGCCCTTATATTATACAGCCCCCTCCCACACACATCCCTTCAGTACATACATGTTATCAGGACCTTATAATATACAGCTCCCCTCCCACACACATCCCCTCATTACATATACGTTATCAGGCCCCCACGCTGCATAGTAATGGACAATGCACATGTCACCACAGTAAATCTCTTCCCTCCCTCACTGCCCACAATCTTAGATACTGTCATGATCCAGGACCGGTTTTCTCTGCTCGAGTTTCCCAGACCTAGCCTGGTCATGTCCGGCGTTAACTCCCATCAACCTTGTTCTGGTTTCAGGAGAGACTATATCTGGTCTCTGCACTTGCATTCCTTTGCTGGTAATAGTTTTGCTCTGCAGCCTGTGACTGGCTCTGGTGAGATTTCCTATTTTATCTGACTCCTTGTTACCGTGCCCTGACCTGTACCCTACCTGGTCATCTGTCTGTCCCAGTCCCTGACTTCCCACTCCTGTCAGTTGTTTGTGTTTCTTTCTGCATACCTGTTTTCCTGGCTTCCAACTCAGTTCTATTTTCTGACTTGATTTTGATTTTGCAGTGACTTGACTTTCCTGGCTTGACTCTGACTGTTTAAGTACTCTTTTGCCCCCTGGTGGTTTGCCTGTGACCTGCCTGCTGAAGTTACTCTGCTGTATTTCAGCTGCCTTTCTGTTATAGTGTTACTTTGACTCTCCTTCACTACTCTGCTGCCACCTAGTGGGGGATATGCTGTACTATGTCTTACCAGCCCTTAGTACAGCGTGACAGATACTCTCTGCATCTTACCACCAGCCCAAGCTCCATGTGCAGCAGGAGGGAATCACAGGCAGCGGGAGGCGGAGTTGGCACTAAGCACCACACAGGCCCTGGAGAAACAGCAGGGAATACTCTGCAAATAGTGCACTGTATGATAGGACCTAAACCTCGTGACGTGGCCAAGCCACTATATTTAAAGGTGCAGTGTCACTGATACAGTTAATAGTATTGTAGCTCCAAGTGGGGCCCCTCTGAGCACGGGACCTGGGGTGACCACACTCTCTGCCCCCCCACTAGGTACACTACTGGTTGACAGCAACAGCTTCCAAATGCAAATGTCACATCTGGAATCAGCACCAGACCTCTTACCTGCTTAATTAAAGGTAAGGTATCGCATTTTTTTATTTTTGTAATAAAAATATGCCAATTAAACGCAGCGTTTTAAAACGCAAAGTGGGGTCTAGAAATCCCCATTTTTCCTAGACTGCTGGGAAATCAAAACGCATTCCTTTTGGCATGAAAAAGGTGCTTCTCAAAACGGACCTAAAAAGCACCAAAAACGCAGGTGGAAACGCAAAGTGGGGCTCTAGCCTAAGAGACAGTTTTCAGGCTGCAACGCTATTCTCTAACACTGACACACTGACATTGCTTCTGCTCTTCTGCTAAGAGCTCGACATGCCCCTTGGGCCATCCAGATGACAGCAGAGGGAGAAGATTGCCGCCATCTTCATGGAGCTCACAGAGTATGTTGTGTGCTGCACTTTCCCCCTGTCACCCATTTTGGATGTATGAGTTCCGGTGCCGGGCCACCACCGATACCCTCCCACCCCCACTGCTGCTACCCTCTCACCCCCCCCCGCTCTCCCCGCTACAGCCGCTAAACCTCCCCCTGCCACTACCCTTTCCCCCCGCCGCCACTCCCCCGCTGCCACCGCTCCCCCCTCCCCCCACTGCTACCCTCCCCCACCTCTTGTGTGCTCACTTCAGGCCTCCGCTCCTCAACTCAGCAGAGCACAATATACTGAGGAGCATAGTATACAGCGGAATACAGCAGAGCGCGGTATACTGAGGCGCACGGAATGCAGCAGAGCACGATATACAGCAGAACACAAAATACAGTGGAGTGCGGTATGCAGCAGGGCTTGTTTTTTCCGGGATGAGTTGTACTTTTAAATAACATCATTCTACCACATCGTGTACTGGAAAATGAGGAAAAAATACAAGTGCAATGAAACTTCAAAGTAAGTGCAATTACACAATAGTTTTTTGGGGCTTTATTTACTGTGTTCACTATATAATAAAACTGATATGGCAGTATTATTATCCAGGTCAGTGCAAGTAGGATGAAAGCAAACATGTATAGTTTTGTTACGTATATATTTATATAAGTGGTGAAAAAAAATTCAGATAATTGGCAAAAAAAATATTTGCTTTTGCCACCATTATCAGAGACCTGTAATGTTTCCATTATTCGTGATCTGTGACTGTGTGCTTGACTTATTTTTTCCCCGCTAAGCTGATATTTTTACTAATGCCAGTTTTTGAGTAGATGCAATCGCCTCTTACTGTATTTCATTGCAATATTGTGGCAGACAAAAAAAGGAATTCTGGCGTTTTGAAATTACGCTCTTTATCAATCAGATTATTTATTATTATTATTATTATTATTTTATATTCTGATTGATCGGACATTTCTGACTGCAGCCATACCAAATATGTGAGTTTTTATTGCTTTACTTTCAATGGGTTAAAAAGGGTACGCTTTGAACTTTTTTTTTTCTTCATATTTTTAGAAACTGTTTATCTCACTTTTTGCTTTACTTGTCCCCTTAAGGGTCACAAAGCTGCCATCATCCGATTGTTTGTGCTGTGCAGTGTACCCTTAACTCATTATAACATAATGTCATCTCTCCCAACCCCTTCCCTCAATTCATTATAATTTCCTCTTTCTAACCCCTATTTCATTCACTTTATTGTAAAAAATGTTTTAATACTCATTTCTTCATGCAATCTCATGCAGTTCCACTTCATCTTGTGGCAGGTTGGTGCAATTACATCATCACGCTGGCTGATTTTTATCATAGAGAAGACGATTGGAGTAGTGATGGGCGATCCTGAACTGTAAAGTTCGAGGATCGTACCGATCACAGAGTGATCTTGTACACAATCCTGATCACAAGCTTTCCTGGGAACTTGTGTTACAGATCGGGTACAATTTGGGTTGAGGGGCTGTAAAAAAAAAAAAAAAAAAAAAAAAAGCACATTATTAAAAAACGTTATGATCATACTTACAGGTCCCGCGACGCGGCCTGCAGACTCTGTTTCCCGGCCACTTCTGCTTCCACGTCCGATCATTGCTCTGCCCCCCGGTAAGCTCCACTGCCTAAAGAACCTTCCCTGACGTCATAGCCATGTGACCAGTCTGGTGTGAATGTCGTATAGACATTGGCTTACAGACTGGTCACATGACTATGGCGTCATCGAAAGTCCTGTTAACTGAACTTTGACTGTCACTGTGCGAGTGTCGCATCGCATCACAGCGCACAATCTCCCGACAGGAGCGAATCAGCTGCATATATATTTCCATGCAGCTTAGGCGTTCCTGTTCTGAGAGCGTCAGTCTGTGCCTATAAAGAGAAAAATCAGAAAAACTGAAAGTTTTGCAGTGGTCTCTTAACTTTTGCCAGAGCTGTATATATATATATATATATATATATATGTATATATATATATATGTATATATATATATATGTATATATATATATATGCATATGTATATATATATATATATATATATATATATATATATATATATATATATATATATGTATATATGTATATATATATATATATATATATATATATATATATATATATATATGCAAGTTAGGAAAGCACTCCAAAAAGCACAACGTAATGATATGTGGGGACAATATGGTAAGAGCCCCCACAATTGGCACAAACTCAAAAGCATATTATATATACAAGAGAACCGAGAGTTTTTCATGTGCAAAAGATAGACAATTTTATTAGATACAGAGGGTGAGTTAACCATAAAATCACATAAAATCCACACTTTACAAAACCCAAAGCTGGGGTGTACACCATATCAGGGCATGGTCTTGGGTGACAATGATATCACATAGTAGTGCACCCAATCCGGTGCATATTATTAATACAATTCAATTCAATGTCCACCTATCAATACAAATGCCCCTCAGAACCCCGTCACATTAAGGCAAATGCCATACTGTCTCGCGCGGGAGTCATGGAGACGCGTCCGTGCTCCCGCGCATGCGCGGTTGTGACGTGACGGCGGCGGTCTCGCGGGATTTGCCTGCTGGCCGGCGCATGCGCCGCGTGCGAACTTCCGGGCCGGACTCAGCGCGCACATTTAAAAACCGGAGCTCAGGGATGGAGGTTAGAATACCTCCACCCTGATGAAGATTTTAAATATATCGTTATCGAAACGTACGTCGCATCTGTGAGGCCCTTTCTGAGACCAAGCTGGGCTATACCACCCCACCACTGATCGGTAGATATACCAAAGACAGTATGGCATTTGCCTTAATGTGACGGGGTTCTGAGGGGCATTTGTATTGATAGGTGGACATTGAATTGAATTGTATTAATAATATGCACCGGATTGGGTGCACTACTATGTGATATCATTGTCACCCAAGACCATGCCCTGATATGGTGTACACCCCAGCTTTGGGTTTTGTAAAGTGTGGATTTTATGTGATTTTATGGTTAACTCACCCTCTGTATCTAATAAAATTGTCTATCTTTTGCACATGAAAAACTCTCGGTTCTCTTGTATATATAATATATATATATATGTATATATATATATATATGTATATGCCGCCCCCGTGCCAGCGGCCGGTGCTGCTTGGATCCAGATCTACGGTGCAGCTCGAGGGGTTCTCCGGACCCGGGGGTCACGCAGACACTCCGAATAAAAGGGGGGACTTATTTATATGGGATTGATTGTAGAATGTCTGTGACACCACCCATGGTGTGTGGTGAGATGTAGCACCACTGCTGCCGTTGCGGGACCCCCGGGGACGTTGGGCTGGCTGCTGGATGTTAACCCCTCCGTGGGTAGGGATGGATGTCCCGGGGCCCAATGTCTCTATGCTGGGGATGGTGAATGCAGGGGCCGGCGCACCCGGCCAGGCCGGGGATGTTACTCACAGTCGAATAAAGCACATGAGTCCTGTGGTAAACCAAGTTGATGGTGGCCGGCTGCCGCAGACTGGTGTATCTGATCCCACACCCGTGCTGGAAGTCAAAGTCTCTCTCCTCTGCACTCAGTGTTTTGTAAGTAGGACTTCCCGGTGTGAAACGCGGGAGTCCGCTCCCGGTCCTTTAGTTGGGAGCCGTGCCCGTCTGACGCAGACCCTTGGGATCTACGGGCCCTGACAGTGGCCCTATCCCTCTCTGTGGGTTTTTGTCTACTTTTTGGGACTTAAGTTGGGACAGGACCTAAAATCCTGCCCTCAATCGGTTAATTAGCTAGGTCGTTGGTTTCGGTCCTGGCTTCAGGGTCCGGGTACCCCTCTGTGCACACGGTTTCCGGGTCGGTTCTCCGGTGTCAGTACCGGTGAGCTACAACCCTGTCCCGGTCCACTTCGGATCTCCGCAGCCATCTTCCCGTCTCCTGCAGACTCTGGCTACTGTCTGCCACCTAGCCTAGGTGTCAAGGCTCTGACCCTGGCACCTGTCAGCTTGCACCTCCACTCCAACTTCAACTCACACTAAAAAACTGACTGTTTTCCCGCCCCGGGCTCTCCAGACCCCCAGATGGGCGTATCCCAACCGCCTGGTCCCGCCCACTGGTGTGTCCGTCCTTCCTTGAGGGGGGTCACAAGGGTTTCAGGTCGGCTGATTTAACCCTTTGTGGGATGGGTGTTGTGCGGGGACCTACTTGTATAACTACCTGGTTTTCCAGGGCGCTACATTCCCCCTTGGTTAAATACAGGCCGTCCGCGGACTGTCCGACCACCACCATTTATTTTTAATGGGAACTGGAAAGTAGAAAAGACAAATATACAATTATAATAACATAGTTACAATATCTTCCCTTACAGGAGGCACATTTCTTAAACGTTGCACATTTAAATGGAACGGGACGGACTGGGCCACCTTCTTGTTGCTCCCACCCAAACAAACTTGACTCTGGTGCCACCTCTAAGAACTGGTTGGCACCCCTTTTCCCAAGTCCAGGAACAGATGATGCCCACACGGGCCGGGGAAAAAGTTCCTTACCCGGCAGTCCTTGTCACGGGTTTCCATGTCCGGGGACCCCTGGCCTGGAGGTTAGTCACCGCTTTTGGTGGTGACTGGGCCTCGGCCGACACTACCTCCGGCCTTTCCTCCAATCTGCCTCTCCAGTGGCTGCCGTGAGCAACAAGTGTAACCATGAATTATTTACAAGGCCCAATAGTTTTTGGGTTGGCTTTTCAGTCCAAAGCCATGGTCCATGAATTGTAACACTTGTAACGGGGTTAACTGTAACTAGGGTAGCCGGGAACCGCTACCTTAACAATTTTCTGCTAATCAGATGAAGTATTCAGTTGATTGGAATGCATTCACGCAACAGACAGACACCACTCACTAAACATGGGTTTCTCTGTACCTCAGTGGCGGATGGACTAAGTTGGGGCGTGTGGACCTTCTGAGCCCTCGATTTTCACTTAGGACTGGCAGGGGAGAGTGAATTACGGGTCCCTCTTCCCTAGTGTCAGGTATAGCTGGTAGAGACCTACGGTGGCGTGGTGTAGGTGCATCCCTGGGTGCTGGTGTCTCGCTGATAGACCTTTCTGGCTCTATATCTTCCACGGGTTGTGGGAACATTATAATGGGAACAATCACCGCTCCATTCTGCATAGGCCAATGAGCTGAAAAATCGTCCATAATAGTGTGGATCACCTCTTTCTTCTTCTCCACGGCTGGCGTGGGAATGGGAGCCATCTCCACCACCCTTAGGGGCTCTGGACACTTCTTCAGGTGGTCCCTGGAGACAGTGGTTGTAGTCTTCCCCTGGTCGCGGCTGACAAGGTATGTCTTTTGGTCTTCTCGACCAGTGGGTTGTATGACATAGGGGGCTCTTTGCCACTGTTCATCCAACTTATGCAGTCTCCTCTTCCTTTTCAGTACTACATCTCCAGGGTCAAAGGGGGAAGCCTGGGCTCGTTTGTTGAAACACTGCTCTTGTCTTTCTCTGCTCTGGCGCAAGTTTCTTTCCACATATTCCTGGATCTGTCGGTACTGCCTCTGACGCTTGGTGTTCCAGTTGTTAGTTGACGGGATGGTCTCAGGTACCTCCACACCCAACTACAGATCCACTGGCAGTCTTCCAGGTCTCGGCCTCATCAGGTATGTGGGTGTGCACTTGGTGGAGCTGCTGGGTATGTTATTGTGCATGTCCACCAAATCAGGTAGCTTTTCAGGCCACAAGTTCCGCTCGTCGAGGGGCAAGGTTTTGAGAAGGTTGAGGACCAAGTGGTTTATCTTTTCACACATCCCATTGGTTTGGGCATGATAGGGGGTGGTACGGATCTTCTTGCACCCCTACAGGTTGCAGAACTCCTGGAAGATCTCTGCCTCAAAGACAGGACCTTGGTCGGTGAGCACCTTCTCCGGGTAACTGTGCGGCCAGCAGAAGTATGCTTGGACGACCCTGGCTGCAGTACGAGCTGTTAAATCTTTGACGGGTACCACCACCATGAACCTGGAGTAGTGATCTACGATGGTGAGAGCGTAGATATAGCCGCTTCGGCTTGGCGTGAGCTTGACGTGGTCCAAAGCGACAAGTTTCAGTGGCTGGTGAGTGACAATTGGATGCAACGGGGCTTTCTGACTTGTTCCATCTTTCCTTCTTAGCATGCAGGGACCACAATCCCTACACCATGCTTTGATGGACTCTCTCATTCCGACCCAGTAAAAGCGCTCCCTCAGCAGCATCTTCAACTTCTTCCAGCCAAAGTGTCCGGCTCCATCGTGGTAAGCTTCCAAGACCATGGACACATACGCTTGTGGGACTACGATCTGGCAGACCTTCTCATGTGTTTTAGGATTAATCAGCCCTCGGTACAATTTTCCCTGATGTAAGTACAACCAGGAAGATGGGGGTGGCAGCTGAGAATCAAAAAATACCACGGAGCGCTACGCCATTTTTCAAATTATTTATTTATTTTTATACAACTATACACTGTTACACACACACATATATATATACAGTATGTATATATATATATATATATATATATATATATATATATATATATATATTATATACAGTTAGGTCCAGAAATATTTGGACAGTGACACAAGTTTTGTTATTTTAGCTGTTTACAAAAACATGTTCAGAAATACAATTATATATATAATATGGGCTGAAAGTGCACACTCCCAGCTGCAATATGAGAGTTTTCACATCCAAATCGGAGAAAGGGTTTAGGAATCATAGCTCTGTAATGCATAGCCTCCTCTTTTTCAAGGGACCAAAAGTAATTGGACAAGGTACTCTAAGGGCTGCAATTAACTCTGAAGGCGTCTCCCTCGTTAACCTGTAATCAATGAAGTAGTTAAAAGGTCTGGGGTTGATTACAGGTGTGTGGTTTTGCATTTGGAAGCTGTTGCTGTGACCAGACAACATGCGGTCTAAGGAACTCTCAATTGAGGTGAAGCAGAACATCCTGAGGCTGAAAAAAAAGAAAAAATCCATCAGAGAGATAGCAGACATGCTTGGAGTAGCAAAATCAACAGTCGGGTACATTCTGAGAAAAAAGGAATTGACTGGTGAGCTTGGGAACTCAAAAAGGCCTGGGCGTCCACGGATGACAACAGTGGTGGATGATCGCCGCATACTTTCTTTGGTGAAGAAGAACCCGTTCACAACATCAACTGAAGTCCAGAACACTCTCAGTGAAGTAGGTGTATCTGTCTCTAAGTCAACAGTAAAGAGAAGACTCCATGAAAGTAAATACAAAGGGTTCACATCTAGATGCAAACCATTCATCAATTCCAAAAATAGACAGGCCAGAGATACATTTGCTGAAAAACACCTCATGAAGCCAGCTCAGTTCTGGAAAAGTATTCTATGGACAGATGAGACAAAGATCAACCTGTACCAGAATGATGGGAAGAAAAAAGTTTGGAGAAGAAAGGGAACGGCACATGATCCAAGGCACACCACATCCTCTGTAAAACATGGTGGAGGCAACGTGATGGCATGGGCATGCATGGCTTTCAATGGCACTGGGTCACTTGTGTTTATTGATGACATAACAGCAGACAAGAGTAGCCGGATGAATTCTGAAGTGTACCGGGATATACTTTCAGCCCAGATTCAGCCAAATGCCGCAAAGTTGATCGGACGGCGCTTCATAGTACAGATGGACAATGACCCCAAGCATACTGCCAAAGCTACCCAGGAGTTCATGAGTGCAAAAAAGTGGAACATTCTGCAATGGCCAAGTCAATCACCAGATCTTAACCCAATTGAGCATGCATTTCACTTGCTCAAATCCAGACTTAAGACGGAAAGACCCACAAACAAGCAAGACCTGAAGGCTGCGGCTGTAAAGGCCTGGCAAAGCATTAAGAAGGAGGAAACCCAGCGTTTGGTGATGTCCATGGGTTCCAGACTTAAGGCAGTGATTGCCTCCAAAGGATTCGCAACAAAATATTGAAAATAAAAATATTTTGTTTGGGTTTGGTTTATTTGTCCAATTACTTTTGACCTCCTAAAATGTGGAGTGTTTGTAAAGAAATATGTACAATTCCTACAATTTCTATCAGATATTTTTGTTCAAACCTTCAAATTAAACGTTACAATCTGCACTTGAATTCTGTTGTAGAGGTTTCATTTCAAATCCAATGTGGTGGCATCCAGAGCCCAACTCGCGAAAATTGTGTCACTGTCCAAATATTTCTGGACCTAACTGTATATATAGCGCCTGGGAAAACCAGGTAGTTATACAAGTAGGCCCCCGCACAACACCCATCCCACGAAAGGTTAAATCAGCCGACCTGAAACCCTAGTCACCCCCCCTCAGGGAAGGACAGACACACCAGTGGGTGGGACGAGGCGGTTGGGACACACCCACCTGGGGGTCTGGAGAGCCCGGGGTGGGAAAACAGTCAGTTTTTTAGTGTGAGCTGAAGTTGGAGTGGAGGTGCAAGCTGACAGGTGCCAGGGTCGGAGCCCTGACACCTAGGCTAGGTAGCAGACGGTAGCCAGAGTCTGCAGGAGACGGAAAGACGGCTGCGGAGATCCGAGGTGAACCGGTTCAGGGTTGTAGCCCGCCGGTACTGACACTGGAGAACCGACCCGGAAACCGTATGCACAGAGGGGGTACTCGGACCCTGAAGCCAGGACCGAAACCAACGGCCTAGCTAATTAACCGATTGAGGGCAAGATTTTAGGTCCTGTCCCAACCTAAGTCCCGAAAAGTAGACAAACACCCACAGAGAGGGATAGGCCCACTGCCAGGGCTGGTAGATCCCAAGGGTCAGCGTCAGATGGGCACGGCTCCCAACAAAAGGACCTGGAGCGGACTCCCGCGTTTCACACCAAGAAGTCCTATTTGCAAAACACTGAGTGCAGAGGAGAGAGACTTTGACTACCAGCCAATGGTGTGGGTGTGGGATCAGATACACCCATCTGCGGCAGCCGGCCACCATCACCTTGGTTAACCACAGGACTCGTGTGCTTTATTCGACCATGAGTAACATCGCCGGCCCCTGCGCTCACCATCCCCAGCATAGAGACATTGGGCCCTGGGACATCCATCCCTACCCATGGAGGGGTTAACATCCAGCAGCTGCCAGCCCAACGTCCCCGGGTCCGGAGAACCCCTCGAGCCGCACCGTAAATCCGGATCCGAGCAGCACTGGCTGCTGGCACGGGGGCGGCACACCCCGAAACTTGGCGTCACAAACAGGATTCTTACCCATTCACTTACCCGATGAAAGTTTGCCTTGTTCTGGACTGTCAGCGGTGCTCCGCTGCAAAAGTTTTGAAAACCGCCATCTTTGTCGCCATTTTTGGGCGCGAAAACAACAACAACCCTCTAACTCACCTGGAGACGGCAACGCTTTGTGCCCTAGAACAACGCTGGGTCGCTTGGCTAGCAAATTATGACTTCACAATCAAGTACAGAGCCGGCCGTAAAAACACCAATGCAGATGCGCTGTCTCGGATGCCACACTCACCTGATGGGGAAGTGGATGAAGACGAGTTGGAAGAACTTGAGTTGCCTGCGTTCCATCAGCTTAACAGTGAGAAAGTATCCAGGCCATATAGTGGCCAGCAGGAGGCGACCTTCAACCCTTTGCCCCACCATGGGTGGCAGGAAGCTCAGGACAAAGACCCTGCAGTCCGGTTAATCAAGATGCTAATCTCACAGACTCATTCCAGGATGGGGCCCGATGCCCCCGCGGAAGCCTAACGGCTGTGGAGAGAAAGGGACTGGCTTTACCTTGGCTGACAAACAAAATACAGGGAAGCCCATTTTTCTTTTTTTGTTTTTTAATTATTTAAAAAAAATAACGGGGGCTGGAATTTCCGGCAGCCAGCAGCTGCCCCTGGAAATGGCGCATTGTTTCTTAGCACTATTTCCAGGCACTTTACCTGGCTCGTTCAGCGGCCCTGGTGGCAGTGGCACACTGGGTAATAAAGGAGTTAATAATAACTTTGTAGTCTCAGATGGTACTGAGCCCGAAATTCATGGTGTCCTGCGAAATTACACATGGCCACCATGAATTTCTAGTAAACGGTAAAAAACCCCACAACATATAAAAAAAAAAATTTCATTAGAAATAAAACAAAAAAACATTTAGAGATTCCATCTTTATTATAACAAACTCCTTAGTCAGACGTAGTTCACAGGGAGAGCCATGTCAGCTCTGCTTCATCACTCTGTAATGACAAGCGGCTCTACAGATAGAGAAGCAGAGAGCATTGTCAGCTCTGCTACATCGCTCTGTACCGAGTGAGAAGCACACTGACAGTGAGGGGATGATTCAGTTAAGAGGACTTTTGATGACGTAATAGCCATGTGACCAGTCTGTAAGCCAATGTCTGTACAACATTAACACCAGAATGGTCACGGAAGGTCCTTGTAACATGGGGGCACAGCAACAATCAGACTCGGAAGCAGAAGCGGCTGGGAGACAGAGTCTGCAGGACGCCTCATGGGACCTTTAAGTATAATGACAATGTTTATTATTAACTATATTCTTTATTTTACAATTCCCCCACTACCCCATCCCATAACTGGAAAGCCCGAGTTCGGTAATAAGACGTAAGTTCGCGTTCTCTCGATCCCGATTTCGATCTTTACAAAACGATCTGAGATGATCTCAGTGACTAAGGGCATGCTTGCCTGAAACATGTTGAGACTGTAATTCAACCATCATGATGTTTTAAAAAAAATTGCTGAATAAAGATAAAGATTTTAATTATGGGACTCACCACTTTATCCTTTTTCATGAGAAGCTTCGGAGTCTAAGCTGTGGATGGAGACCCAGACAAACAAAGTGGACTACATCATTCAATAAGACACGGTGAGGCACGGTTATATATATAATTTCTGCATATTATAATAGGTAGTAACAGTTCCAACAGTTGAAATTTCAATGGCTAATCTTTTTGTTCAGTGGGCACATAAGACACTACAAGAATCTGGCTGCGGATCTCGTAGGGATACATTGGGAGAGATCTAATGTTCATGGCTAGCAATAAACTATTCTTACTTAACACCTCCTTACTTGTTTATTAATCTCATGAATAAACCTAAGGTGACTCTGCGAAATGAAGAAAATTCTTGATTTTTCTTTAACCCTTGCATTACTGTGTATATTCAATTGTGAAATGTGCTTTGTCCGCCATATTGATGGTTGTCCATGACAAGTGAACACATTGATTTCTTACTACCCGGTCAGAGCAATCACTTATCCTTTTACAAGATCTAGTGACCTTTTAAGTGCCCCACTATTGAATTTTTGATGCTTTGTACAGTAAAAGGTACTAGCATTGAGATTTACCAGTACTAATGAGAGTGGATTGACAGCAGTGTGTGGGAGGCAATCAAAGCTGCATATAAAATACAATACTGATATAGAAATTACCACTTGTCACTTTCACTCTTTCTGCCGCAAACTATTCTGTAATGTTCAATTTTACAGCTTCAGAAAACAATCCAGTGAATAATTTTTAGAAAATTTACTGTTCACTTTATATGTAGTCCTTCATATAATAGCACTATGGCCCATGAGCCCTAACTTTGCACAATTGACGTAGACATGTTATGGGCTTCCAATGATGTTGGATTTCCTGAATAAGCTCTAGAGATGAGCGATCTTCATTGAAAAAGATCAGAAAATTTCAAAATCATATCCTTGACGGGATCAAGTTGGCACCAGAAAACCAAACATTTGACTGAAAAGTTGGAAATGTTCAGTTTGATCGGTACATGTTTTGTTTGCAGAAACCATCCTCTCCTGGCCCCATCACAGCCATGTTAAGTATTGGCATGGCTGTAATTGGCCAATGAAATCACTGTAAAAAAAAGGAAGCTGTCAGGTAGGATGGGGAGGCAGTCTGACGGCAGCCAATCAGAGGCGCCTGTGAGCGGGGAAAACAGTGAATCTGTATGAGGGATAATGAGCAGCCCCAAAAGTAGTGTTACAGCCATGGGGAGACTCTTTATTTATGTCCTGCTTTTTTCCTTCCTTATTTTCTTTATTTTGCAGCCCACCTACATCATTTACAGCACCCGTACACCATTTTATAACACATGTTTTGGCTCCCATTAAATTCAATGGGTTTGACTAGGATTGTTGATCGGATCAGTGAACCCAGGCGGGTTCAGTGATCCCGATCCCATCTGATCCTCAGCAGGATTGCGCATCTCTAATAAGCACCTACTTATTTTATTAATTATTTTATTTAATTCTTCCAAACTTAACATTGTGTACAAATTTCTATGCTGCTGATATCCTGAAATAGTAGACACAAGTGATAAAGACCGTGAATGCTAGTAGAGGTGATCAGTTCGATCTATGGACTACTAAGTTCATGTCAAATTGACGGAAATTCACGGTTTCACTTGAATTAGAACATTTTAAGATTAGATTTACAAATATAGTTGGACTTATGATCTCTCTCACTCTTTAGTTGGACTCATCAAATGTTTGTTATTTTCAGAATTAAACATCCATTCTGACATGGGTTTTCATAGCAAGGCCTCAACGGGTCTAAGAAAGCAAACAACACCAGCGGCCAATCATTGGCCACTTCATTGTCTTCTCTTTTTGAGGATGTGAGAGCTGTTGTTTCTCTCTCACTTTCTTAGAATGTCTTATGTGTCCAAAGGATGGGAAGGTGAAGCGGCCACTGATCACATCTCTATTGAGACCCAATGGAACGGTGTCAGCACCGGAGGTGAGTATAGATGTTATTATTTCATTTGGAGGAAACATAGTGACTCACAAGGGATTGTCCTAGTAGTGGACCTCCACTTTAAGTCAGAGGAGCATATGTGTATCTGTGAGATTTGCTGCGCTTAGATGTAGGACAATTGGGGACACGGTCTCAAAAACACTTGTTATTAATACTTTTGTTCCTAATGAAATAACAATTGTTTTGCATTTTTTTATTAGTATTCTATATGGTACATCTATTATTCCTTTTGGAAATATATGAATAAATAGAAATCTTAGTGTTAATATTTTCCTTTTCAACAGAAAATATTTTCTTTGTCTGACACTGTTCAAGATGATGCATTGTTCCAAGAAATATGCTTTAGAATTGATAATTTCCCATTTTGATTCTACAACTACTGCGAAGATTATGCATTTCCATGGTAACAGACACCTAACAAAGTGTAGTCTGATCTGGAGAAATGCTTTTGGCTAGCCTGACAAATGGAGATCAAATGGAGTTTCCACATCTCCAGTCTTAGGCTGCTTTCACACTTGCGTTCAGCGCAATCCGCCGCTATGGAGAATAGCGCAGTCCGTTAACGCATTGCGCTATTCTCCATAGACTTGTATTGAATTTTTGAATATTGTATTGTATTATATTGCACTGTAGCGCAAGTGTCTGCGTTGCATCCGCTGGACGACACTGAGTGGTTATTTTGACTCAGCGTCGGGCGGAGGGAACGCTACATGTAGCGTTTATTGTGTAGTTAAAATAACGCACCTTGACAGATTCCTTTAGAATCCGCCAAGGTGTCTAATGATTGTCTATGGTGGCAGATTCCTCTACAATGAGCTAAGCTGCGGAATCCGCTGACGGATTCCGTCACGTTCTACTGAGCATGCTCAGCATGTCCAGCAGAACGATCTAAATCTTTTAAAATCACTCCTGGTCTCTCTATCTCTCTCTGTCTGTCGGTCTCTCCCTCTCACCCCCTCTCTCATACTCACTGATCACTGGCGCAGCGCTGCACAGCTGTCACACTGCTCTGGCGGCTTCTCCTGCTTCTGAAAATGCCGGCCGCTCATTATTCCATCTAGTATTCCCTGCTTCCCCCGCCCACCGGCGCCTATGATTGGTTGCAGTCAGACCCGCCCCCACGCTGAGTGACAGCTGTCTCACTGCAACCAATCACAGCCGCTGGTGGGCGGGTCTATGTAGTGCAGTACAATAAATAAATAAATAATTAAAAAAAAAACAGCATGCGGTCCCCTCCAATTTTGATACCAGCCAAGATAAAGCCACACGGCTGAAGGCTGGTATTCTCAGGATGGGGAGCCCCATGGTATGGGGAGCCCCCAAGCCTAAAAATATCAGCCAGCAGCTGCCCGAAATTGCCACATCCATTAGATGCGACACTCCCAGGACTCTACCCAGCTCATCCCAAATTGCCCTGGTGTGGTGGCAATCGGGGTAATAAGGAGTTAATGGCAGCAGCCCATAGCTGCCACTAAGTCCTAGGTTGATCACGAATCATGACAGACATCTATGAGACAACCCCCCACGATTAACCTGTAAGTGAAAGTACATAAACACAAACACCCGAAAAATGGTTTATTTGGAATAAAAGACAAAAAAAACCACCCTCTTTCACCACTTTATTAATCCCCAAATACCCCTCCAGGTCCGGCATATTCCACACGATGTCCCACGACGCATCCAGCTCTGCTACATGAAGCTGACAGAAGCGGCCGTAGAACATGACCGCTCTCTATCAGATCCACGCAGCAACTGAAGTGAGCCGCACGATCAGCTATGCCCTCATTTAGGTTACCCACGGCCACCGCTCTCAGGTGGAGGACTTCAGCTGTGGCCGCGGGTCACCTGAGTGACGGCACCGCTGATCGCGCAGCTGACTGCGGTCACTCGGGATTTGCGGTCACCTCTCTCTCTCTCCTCCAGACCGCAAATCTCCTTTCCCGGCGAAAGATTAAGAAAAAAACAAAAAAAAACAACAAAAAAAAACAACGCAAAACGTTCTTTTACAGGAATCCATTACCTTTATTAGCACACTATTTGCAACGCATCCATCACATGCGTCACACAACGCACTGTGACGGATGCCTCACAACGCAAGTGTGAAAGAAGCCTTACACTACACTGAGTTTGCTGTCTGTTATCATTGAGGAAAGCGATCTGTAGAAACTAAAATTAACACAGATCTAATTCAAAGTAGCTTCACTGTTAACTAAAAACTATTGGGACTGTGAATGAAAGTGGATGTTTAGAAGTTTTCTAAGTTTTGCACTTTGGCTCTTAAGGAAAAATATCAGTTTACATATCATGAAGTACAAAGCGAATTTCTAAACAGTCACCATAAAATATTGTCGATTCTTATCCCCATGGAATCATATGCAGTGAATGTTGCAGAATTAAGTTCCCAGTACATTGCAGTACCAGTACATTGTAGTGCCCACGCAGCTAATGCTTCTGGAGACACACACCCTGTAAAATAAGGGAGCTTCCTTACTACAAGAATGCCAAACATTGTGGTGATCAGTTTTCCTTATTTTTTTGGAGGGGGTGGGTGCCGTAGTGTTTCTCCAGAGCCTTTTGCTACCAGTAACATCAAAGCCTCCAAAAATTTCCATTAACAGATGATGGACCTGAGTGGGGATTTGTGTTTTCATTGGTTAAGTTGAATGCTATTTGATGGCAATTTGGGTACAGAATATTTTGTATCAGTTCACATTTATCCTGTGCTCTTTGCTGAGCACTTACATTAGGGTTTCCATCCACATCTCTGAAATACACGATTCAGGTGAAACCTCCGAAGGATCCATTCACTATAATGAGGCAGCATACTTACTCCGGACCCTGTTTTGCCTCTGTTCAGCAATACCTGTCCTTTTCAAACATACACAAAACTTGTTGACCGCACTTTTGTTCACGTCTAAAAAGAGGCGTAAAAAGATGGACACCGACACTTTTTTTCTATATTTTTGTTTTTACATGACTATACATATTTATTGATAGAATATTATGTTCTTTTTTTGTTCTTTATTTTCTAATTTTTTAAGAATAGTCTTCCAATTTTGTAAACTTGTTTTTGTTTTAACTTTATTTACTTAAGGCCGCTTTACACGCTGCGACATCGCTCAAGCGATCTCGTTGGGGTCACGGAATTTGTGACGCACATCCGGTCGCTTTAGTGATGTCTTTGTGTGTGACACCTATGAGCGATTTTGAATCGTCGCAAAAACGGTCAAAATCGCTCATCGGTGACATGCCCCCCTATTCTCGAATATCGCTGCTGCTTGGTGTACGAAGTAGTTCGTCACTCCTGCGGCAGCACACATCGCTATGTGTGGCACCGCAGGAATGAGGAACCTCACCTTACCTGCTGCCGCCCGCAATGCGGAATGAAGGAGGTGGGCGGGATGTTTCATTCCGCTCATCTCCGCCCCTCCGCTTCTGTTGGGCGGCGGTTCAATGACGCTGCTGTGACGACGCTGTGACGCTGAATGAACCGCCCCCTTAGAAAGGAGGCGGTTCGCCGGTCACAGCGACGATGCTAGGCAGGTAAGTAGTGTGACGGGTCTGGGCGATGTTGTGCGCCAAGAGCAGCGATTTGCCCGTGTCGGACAACCGATGGGGGCGAGTACCCACGCTAGCGATATCGGTACCGATATTGCAGCATGTAAAATGGCCTTTAGTCTCTATATGGAACATTATTATTATTGCAATACATTATACCTGTCATTGAAATACTAACCAAAACCTCCTAGACCATGCTCCTGTCATGCTTTCCATAGCTGCCTGACCAAGAGGTTATCAATCACAACCTCACGTTGCCATAGCAATGATTGGGCTCCCATGACAAAGTTGCAGGGGTCTCGATTAGGTGTGAGAGGGAGCGTACTTTCACTCCCAGCCTCCTAAATGGGAGTGGGAGTACATGGTTATACAGCCAGGGGGGGCAAGGGGACTGTCCCTGGGTGTGACTTACGTCAAGCTTCCTGTGGCAATTGCATGGGCACAGCTCTGTACAGCTTACGTCATTTTGTGGGAAATTTGATGTAAATCTACATCAAATATCGGGAAGGCAATTATGTTCGGGTGGAATGCTATTTATCTGCAGATACAGCTTTAACTTTTAGAAAAATAGCATTAATATCCTGTATGGATGTCTTACAATATCCTCCTTAAATTTTTAACGGGCAAATATGTGCCCTATTTTTAAGGACTGTCTTGAAATTTCTGAACTGTTGGCAACCCAGGTGCTGACAGTATAGAGCGCGATTGTAACTGCTCCTTGCACCATACCTATGATTGGAGGTGAGAAGCCAAAGGGAGATATAAGTTCAATTTCTCTCTATAGTTATTTTATTAGTAAGGGAGCCAGGCAGGATTTTAATGCGATTTACCTGCAAATTAACCCTATATATATATATATATATATGCAGGTAAATATCATTTTTAGACATTACAGGTTCCCTTTAAGTCTTAAAGGAATTCTCCAGGTCAAAGTGAAAATAGGCAAAATGTGTTAAAAAGTTGGATGGGGCGGCTACCTCTGTGACCTCATCGCTACCCACCCCCCTACAACTTAATTACATTGTGCTGATCTAATGATAAGGTGGCTTGGCAACCTAACAATGGCTTCCATAGCTGTCATCTTAGAAATATATAATTGAGCGAAGTATCATATGTTCAAGTCCATTAGTAAGACTAGTAAAAAAAGGAAAAACAAAAAAGATTTGTTGTGTGTATTTTGAATTGGTACCAATAACAACATCAACTCATCTGGGTAAAAAAAAGTTTGTTGACAGAAAATATTTTGTTTTACGATAAATTAAGGCTTTTAGAATATGATGTCAGAGAAAAAAAATATTTTTTTATGTTTTTATAGAGTAAAAGTAATAAAACATAAAGTCTGGAATAGCCTAGAATAGCTGAACTGATTCTCAACAAGAGAACATTTCTGACTGGCAAACGCCAAATTCATAAAGAGTCATGTCCTCGTGAACGAGCTTGGCGCTTCCTCCTCTAGCAGATCTTGGATCAAGTCTTACACATAAAATGCTAGTCTTGATGGCATTCCCCTTTATTTCTAAGGACACAACTTTGGCTTTAAGGATTTTGTTTTTATTGATGGCCTCACTGCGTTTTTACAACCCTAACTTATTTTTTTTTTTACAGATCATTTGTGAGAACTTTTTATTTTGATTCACTTTTTTTCAGTTTTTTTTTTTTTTTGTGTGTTGGTAATACAATAAAATGTAGTTTTGCCACTGTTTTTTAATTTAATTAATTTTGTTAGGACTTTTTTTTATCAAACTCCATGTTGTAATGTATTTAGGGATAGCACATTTAAATAGTTTAGTTTGATCACTTTTATATAATAAATGCTATTTTTATAGACAATTTGATTTTATGCACTTTTTATACAGCTTTATTATATTTAATTTCTTTTTTTTTCGTTCGTCTTGGGGATTTTTACTTATAATTTTAACTTTCAACAAATTGCCCTACTTCATATAATGGCTCAGACATGGCTTCTCGTGTCATCACTGTGACATTCATTTACAGCTAGTCTTTGCTATATATTTCGAGATATAATAATTTATCCTAACTATATCTATCAAAATCCTAAAATCTTATTCGCCTGCAAATACACAATAAACAGGGTCTCTAGTGCCACCTATTGGAGGCAGCGATCCTTCAAGTCAAAATTGATGTTCTAGTCTTGCCACATGACTTAGGAATACAGTGCTGGCCAAAAGTATTGGCACCCCTGCAATTCTGTCAGATAATACTCAGTTTCTTCTTGAAAATGATTGCAATTGTACCGCCCCGCGGCCTCGGCTGCGGCCGCCGAGCCGCTCGGATCCTTGCTCGTGTACTGCGGGTGGTGGCTCGAGCCTCTCACGTACCCGGGGGTCACGTCGCTCTGAATGGGGTAGTGGCGGTGCACGCAGGGTATTTTGGGTGGAATAGGTAAAGTTCGTGACGCCATCCACGGGTTGTGGTGATTGTATGATGGACACCACCGCTGCCGTTGACTAGGCCTCCTGGGGACGGTGTTATGCAGCTCGGTGTTAACCCCTAGGTGGGCAGGGGGCGATGGTCCCGGGGGCCCGCAGGAAGGGTGCTGAGGCCTAGGGAGCATGGGCGTACTGGACGTGGGTGCGGTGCAGTGCAGTGCGCGGCCCAAAGGCACTGGTGTACTCACTCTGACACAAGATACTGAAGTCTCTGGTAAACCAAACAGCAGAATGGACGGGTCCCGCAGCCGGCTGCAGTGTTCTCCCTGGACGGGTTGGTGATGGCTGTCGTTTCCCTGCACCTGTGTTGTGTGAATGTTGACTCCTGTGCCTGGACAATTGTAGTCCACTCCCCGGCGTGTGTTGGAGGAGCCCGTTTGCCCGCAGACGCTGGCTCTTTGGATCTCTTGCCTTTGGCGGTGGCACTTATTCTGGCTGGTTGGACTGTTGCCTTCAATCGGGACTTGGGTGGGAATGAACCCCTGAGGTCCAGACCGCAATCGGTGAATTTGACTATCAGGGCGGCTACTAGCCTAGTCGGGGTCTGAGTACCCTGCCTGGTGCTTGGCTTCCAATCGGCTCCCCGGTTCGGTACCGGCGGGCCACCGCCCGACCCCGGTCCTACAGTTCCACTGACCGTACTCCCAACTCCTGCAGATGGCCACCACCGTCTGACGACCTTGCTGGAGGTGCCTGGGCTCCGACCCAGACACCAAGCAGTTCCACTGGCGTGTCCTCTCTCCTCTCCTTCCACTCTCTAACTCACTTCCAACTCACTGCTCTGTTTTCCCGCCTCCAGGCCTGTGAACTCCTCGGTGGGCGGAGTCAACCGCCTGACTCCGCCCCACCTGGTGTGAACATCAAACTTGGAGGGTAGCAACAAGGGTTTTTGTGTGACTGGTGTCACCTGTCCGGGGTTCCATTACAGATCCTCTCCGGCGGGAAGTAGGAGTCCAGAGCGCGCAGCATGACGTCACAGTTAGCAGCGTCTGTTAACTGTGACTTGGCTGGGTTGGCACACAAACAAATGAAGGCGCAGTGCAGCCTTGGCTGACACAGACACAGGTGGTCCTGGCATAGCTGCTGGTAGAGCTGCCTGGGTCCCCCTGCCCTAGGCCAGGCCGTGGCTACCAGCCTGGAGTTAACCAGCCCTATAGGAAGCTCGGGGGCCCACTGAGGACATTGGGCCCTCCGGGGGATACCCCGCTGTCCCAGATGGACCCTGCATACTCACCTCTCCACAGTTCCCCGCTGCTGCTCCTCGTTCGTCTGCTGTCTGTGCTCTGCACATCTCAACACGGTGGCGACTGGTGTGACGCCCCTAGACTATCAGGTCATCACAGGGTACTGCACGCTCTGTTACCTTAGTGCGGTATTCAAATCTCTCATGGTTCTGGGTCCCCATCTTGTGGTGCTGCTTCCAACAGCAAATCAAATCCTATGAACACCCGGCACCACACCCACCAGACATACCAGTGGGTGGCTTGAGCGGAATAGTGTCGCCCACCTAAGGGTCAGGAAGGGGTGGGTCAGGAGAGTGTCAATGAAGTGAAGTGAAGTGAAGTGAAGGAGAGTGAAGTGGACGAGGCAGGGAGCGGTGACTCCCGAGAGTAGTTGTCTAGGTTGCAGGCGGTGTCTGGATCTAGAGGAGTCAGACCCCCGGTCGCAGGGGATTGAGACGAGGTGCCCAGGACCTGTCAAGAGGATGGTCAGCAGTCTGGTCCTATCTCCGGTATGGGACCGAAGGCACGGCGGGGAACACAGACCCTAGGACGGCGAGAAGCTTCAGGCAACCCGGCAATTAACCTGCGGAGAACAGCACCTTTATGGACTGCTCCCACTAGCTCCAGAATTGGGGCACTAGCGCAACGAGGGGGATAGGGCCTTCCACATACACAGCCCACAAAATCCCAAGTGTGAGCCCTGAGAGCAGGCTCGCACACTTAGCCACAGTGGTGAGCGGGGCCCGGCAAGTTCCAAACTACTGGGCCACTTCAGTAAAATCTCAACTTTGTGTCAGGAGACAGGTCACAGTACACCAGGCAGCACTGCAGGGGATGGGACCCGGACTAGCTCCACGAGAGAGGCAGCGGCACCTAGAGACTTGGTTTACCCGGTTGTCAGAGTCTGCTTACTGGCTGAGTGAGTACATGAGTGACCCCTTGCACTGTGTCCCCGCATCACCATCCAGGATCCCGGAGCCTAGCCCTACCCATGGAGCGTAATAACACCTTGCTGCCCCAATCCATCACCTCGGATACTCCCAACAACGGCAGCGGCAGTACTCCCAATTGCCGCACACCACGGGTGGTGTCATGAACTACAACTCCCCTGTAAATATCCCCTTTTACTTTAGAGTGTGACCCCTAAGCCCCCGGGTCCGGAGACCCACGAGCCACGAACTGACACCATCCCAAATTTGAGCAGTTCAATCCGCTGCTGGGGCAGTACACTGGCAGGCAGTAGTGAAGTCAACACTGTGCTGAACTGTCAGAGAGCACAGACAAAGCGGGACAATGATGAGACGTCAGTTTTAACTGTATTGGCATTTGTGATGCCGATACATTTGAAAGTGTGATCCTGAGCTTGGGGCCCAGTGCTGGAGCTGACACCGCAAGCAGCCACTGCCGGGGCCCCCCACAGTTCACGGGCTCCATAGCAGTGGTGTGGTCTGCCTCTATTGACGGTACGCCACTGCACATCGGCTGCCTGTAAAACCTGACTTGGAGCACAGCAGAAGGCAGCGGCCATAGAGAAGGGGCAAAGCCGAGACATATGCATAGCATCCTCTTTGAAGAGGCTAATTGTATATCATTTGACAAAAAGAACACTATTTGGCATATATTGATAGGCTAAATAGTGTTCTTTTTGGAAAATGATATGCAATTAGCTTCTTCAAAGACACATCAATGCATAAACTTAGAACTTCCTAAATGAGAAATTTAACTTATGAAACCTCTGTGAAAGACCTCTCACCCAGCCAAGAAGTCTCCTGCTTTGCCCTTATGAGGGGGCAAGAACACAGAAAGACCTAACTGCAAATGGCGTTTCTCTTCCTTTTATAGAATTATTTTTCTTTAATCATAGGCTATCTGGCTTTTTCTAAGTCATGTAGCAAGGATTTTTAACCCTTCCCCATACAGCACATATTTATCTTTACTCTTTAGATCTTTATTCCTCTTTTTCCAAGAGAGGTAAGTTGTTTTTTTTTTTTACATAGCTGGAGAATAAATATTAAAGAATGTACGTCTGGAACACTTATGGTTCAAAAATATACAACTAAACAATAGGATACAGAGTTGCACACCAGTCACAATGTATAGGGGAATAATGAAAAGCAGAACTTTAACAATATGATAAAGAGTTGTGACTGGTGTGCAACTCTTTATCCTATTGTTTAGTTGTATATTTTTGAGTCTTGCACCTTGTTCACACCATAGGTGTTCCAGACATACATTCTTTAATTACCGTAGTATGCATTTTCTGTCTGAGAACCCTGCCCCACCCATAGCCATGTGTCTTATTTCACATATATAGCTTGGTACTTTGCTTCCCATGCAGAGCAAGTTTTTAACTGCAGCTGAGGCTACACATAGGTTAGGGACCCCAAAAATAGAGATTACCTTGGCGTTTGGTTTGGGGCTCCTTTGCATTGATCAATACAATGGTTAAACATTTCTCATTCCTATTATTCATAGTAGTTATGCACATTCACTTTTTTCAGATAGTCCATTGTATTTTTCAGTATAGCATTCCCGTAGCAGTTCTGCTTTTCATTATTCCCCTAATCATTGTGACTGGTGTGCAACTCTTTATCCTATTGTTTAGCTGGAGAATAAAGAGATGAACCAAAAATCCAAAAATCATAAGTTGATCTAATGGAGCTGGGCAAACTTTTTTATACCTGAACATGAGGTTCTTGGTTTAACATTCTGATCAGGCCGTATGAAGCCCCGTCATGTCACGGCAAACCTCTGACAGGGTCCCTAACTTATCTGAAGCCTTAAACGTGCAGCGCCGCATGCCAACCACCCCGACAACAATAGTGCACCAGCAGGGCAGGAGATCTGGTCCCTCATAGCATCCATGTTGCAGGGCTGAATCCCCATGACTCCAGGGTACACCGCCCCACTGACACAAAACCACCACAATAATGGCCACCACACAGCATAAACACCATGTGTCGGTGGGCATGTGGCGCTCCTGACCTGGTCAGGCACCACTGAGTACTGCACCCATGCTGGGGGCAGTACAATACTGGTAATACAGAAGGCTGACCGAGGTGTGACTACACAGGCGCATAGTAATCAGCTCTCACACATTGACCTTTGAAGGGACTCCTGAGAGATTCCAGGAGGGGGCGTAGCCTCCATGTCCACTCAAGGGGTGTGGTAGAGAGCCTGGTTGCTAGGTGGCATAGGCAAGAACAGGAGAGGAGGAGCAGTGAGCCAGTTTAGTGTGCAGCTCAGGGAGAGCAGACGTGAGGAGCAGACCCTGGAGCTGTTGCAGTCTAACAGCGTCCGTGCAGTGACTACCGACGGGGGAGATCGGTTACCTGGTAGTGCCACCCGAAATCCACCCAAGGCTAGAGAGAGCAAAGGGGTGGCGGAGTAAGGGGACTGCCAGGGAGGTACCAGGCCCGCAGGGGTAACAGGTCCCAGTGCAGAGATAGATTCACCTTTCTTCTGCCAAACCTGCCTGAGGGGGCACTTCAGACCCTCAAGACAACATCACAGAGTCCGCAGCCACGTAGCAAAGAGATGTCCCATAGTTCACAGGAGGCAAGCAGCCGGAGTGACCTGGTCCAGGCTACAAGCAAATGGGCCAAAACGAGGGGAGAACAGGCAGCTGCAACTTCCCTGGGTGACCCCCGTAGGGACTTCAAGTCGGGGTCACCACAAAAACACACAAGGCTAAGGAAGGTGAGTTGGTAGTCACCCTCATCAGCCAGCCGGAAGGATACCTGGTTCCAGCCTGGTTCGTCCCAGCTACGCCCGGGTTACTCAACCTGTCACCTAATGTGAGTAAAACCCCTGAAAGACATTCTGCTTGTGCGTGTGAGTCATTCTGTGACTTGTGGTGCCACATACCTACATAGGGCCCTGGGGCTTGCCTCACTCTCGGGAGGCCACTACATCTAACTGCACCCAACATCAGCCCCAGGTGTCCCCTTACACTGCAGTGGCGGTCCCCACTGACCGCAATACTGAGAGTGGCGTCACAAAAATCCTAAAAGAAGGTTCCCTACCTGTGACCAGACTGTTCCATCCACGTGGAGTCCCTGAAGGTAATGCACCGACACAACACCAGTGGGGCTTCACAGGCACATATATGTCTCCCATCCTGGTATATATGTCTCTCGTCTTGATATATCTGTCCTCATCCTGGTATAAATGTCTCCCTTCCTGGTGTATCTGTCTCCCATCCTGGTATAAAACAAAACAATCACTGATCTCGGGGAGACCAGCCAGAGAAAAACACTGCCGGCAGCCAGCAAGGGCGCTCAATACAGTGAAATCCTAGGTACATTGCCCCCTGGGAAATATGCAAATCAAAAAGGTCCATGGAGCCTCTGTTAGGAGTCTCGACACAGAAACCAGCCAGATATCCCTCCAGGAAGGACCCAGCCAAGGAGTGGCTCTGTTTAGGAGACCACCATAACCACCATATGAAGTGGCCCTTTGTTACGGGGGCTGTCAGATAATAAGGGAATGGAAGGCTATCCGACAGTCAGGGTCCACCGTGCAGAGCTCTGCTGCAGAGTATGGCAGAGGATAGGGGAAACCTGTACCACCAAAGCGGTACTGACACTGTTGCGTCACAGTGTCACCAAGACCAATAGCGGCGTAAACTGTTTAAGTCACAGCGACTACCTTATTAGAATAACATAGGAGTGGAAATGCAAAAGAGTGAGGAATACAACATAAAAGTGCATAGAAGTCTCACAGTCTGTGAGCGTGAAAGCACCTGTCTCAGTTAACAGTCACAGAGACTAGGTGTAGTGTGTGCAATATGGCACCTACCTATGTCCGCTCCATTTGTGGTACAAAGATACGGACAGCAGCAAGGCTGCTAGCTTGAAACTCCTGCCTATGACCGCTCCCCTAGTGTGCGAGGATACGGACTGCTGCAGGAGGCAGCGTAGTGGAGCATTACCCTAGAAGGCAACGACCACCTAACCTACCTATGTCCGCTCCACTAAGGTGCGAGGACACGGACAACAGTACGGCTGAAAGGTACAGGAGCGCTACCCTACCGATAGTGCTCACCTCAGAGTAGAACCACAGAGCCCAGTCAGACCATGTGCAGCAAGCACCTGCCTATGTCCGCTCCACTAAGGTGCGAGGATACAGACCACAGCATAAGCTGCAAGGTACAAGAGCGTTACCCTACCGATAACGCTCACCTAGATAGAATAGGTGCCGCAAGGGACATGCACAGAGCGTCTACTCCTATGCAGGAACCAAGAGGACTGAGCGCCGGGCGGTGTGCGTCAGGGTCTTATATAGACTCTGTGCCTCATCCAAGATGGAGGACACCACAGACAATCCGCTGCCAGAATGACAGCAATAACGTCACGCTAGCCTATCACCGAGCAAAGCGTCACAAGCACATGACCTGCGACCAATCGGTATAGAAGGTGTCAGAGACATGTGACCACGTGTCACAAGCACATGACCAGCGGCCAATCAGCTTAGAAGGTGTCGGAGACATGTGACCTCGTGTCAGCGATGATGTCACGCGCTCATGTGCAATGGCTCCAAAATAGGACTTAGTCTCCAGCGCTCGCACATGTGCAGTAGCAAGAAATCTGAACATAGTCTCCAGTGCCACAGCAACCGTAACACCCTTTTAGTCAATATCCAACTTTTTGACAAGTTTAAAGATATGACAAGGGAAATACCAAGGCCAGGTATCCATCCACAGACAGCTGTTTCGGGGTATTGCCCCTCATCAGTGTGGAGTAGGATTCTGGCCAGGTGGGAGCAATGCCTAGTAGACCAACAAAACAAAACAATCACTGATCTCGGGGAGACCAGCCAGAGAAAAACACTGCCGGCAGCCAGCGAGGGCGCTCAATACAGTGAAATCCTAGGTACATTGCCCCCTGGGAAATATGCAAATCATAAAGGTCCGTGGAGCCTCTGTTAGGAGTCTCGACACAGAAACCAGCCAGATATCCCTCCGGGAAGGACCCAGCCAAGGAGTGGCTCTTTTTAGGAGACCATCATATGAAGTGGCCCTTTTAGTCAATATCCAACTTTTTGACAAGTTTAAAGATATGACAAGGGAAATACCAAGGCCAGGTATCCATCCACAGTCAGCTGTTTCGGGGTATTGCCCCTCATCAGTGTGGAGTAGGATTCTGGCCAGGTGGGAGCAATGCTTAGTAGACCAACAAAACAAAACAATCACTAATCTCGGGGAGACCAGCCAGAGAAAAACACTGCGGGCAGCCAGCGTGGGCGCTCAATACAGTGAAATCCTAGGTATATTGCTATTGCCCCATGGGAAATATGCAAATCAAAAAGGTCCGTGGAGCCTCTGTTAGGAGTCTCGACACAGAAACCAGCCAGATATCCCTCCGGGAAGGACCCAGCCAAGGAGTGGCTCTTTTTAGGAGACCACCATAACCACCATATGAAGTGGCCCTTTTAGTCAATATCCAACTTTTTGACAAGTTTAAAGATATGACAAGGGAAATACCAAGGCCAGGTATCCATCCACAGCCAGCTGTTTCGGGGTATTGCCCCTCATCAGTGGGGAGTAGGATTCTGGCCAAGTGGGAGCAATGCCTAGTAGACCAACAAAACAAAACAATCACTGATCTCGGGGAGACCAGCCAGAGAAAAACACTGCGGGCAGCCAGCGAGGGCGCTCAATACAGTGAAATCCTAGGTACATTGCCCCCTGGGAAATATGCAAATCAAAAAGGTTTGTGGAGCCTCTGTTAGGAGTCTCGACACAGATACCAGCCAGATATCCCTCCAGGAAGGACCCAGCCAAGGAGTGGCTCTTTTTAGGAGACCACCATAACCACCATATGAAGTGGCCCTTTTAGTCAATATCCAACTTTTTAACAAGTTTAAAGATATGACAAGGGAAATACTTGGCTGGGTCCTTCCCGGAGGGATATCTGGCTGGTTTCTGTGTCGAGACTCCTAACAGAGGCTCCACAGACCTTTTTGATTTGCATATTTCCCATCCTGGTATATATGTCCTCCTTCCTGGTGTATCTGTCTCCCATCCTGGTATATATGTCCTCCTTCCTGGTATATACGTCTCCCATTCTGGTATATATGTCCTCCATCTAGGTATATATGTCCCTCATCCTGTTATATATGTCCTCCATCCTGGTATATATATAGCCTCCAACCTGGCTTCATCCTGGTATATATCTCCCATCCTGGTATATATGTCCCCATCCTGGACCCCACCCTGGTATATATGTCTCAAATACTGGTCTATATGTTCCCATCCTGGCCATTTTTGTATATATGTTCCCATGATGGTGTATATGTTTCTTGTTCTGCAGTAAAAAAAAACAAAAAAAAAAAAAAAAAACAACAAAGAAAAACAAAACAAAGAAAAAGACCTTATACCCACCTAATCCTGGGTCCAGGGTCCTGATGGTTCCTATGCGAGCGGATCATCGCACTGTGATCACACACATAGGCCATCAGAGTCCCGGCACTGCGTGATGATGTCATCGCGCTGGGATTCTGATGTCCTGTGTGCCTCGGCCACAGCATCTTCTTCTATTCTATAGACTGCAGGTTTAAAGTGCCCTGCGCTCTACAGAATGGAGATTGGCAGTGCAGAGAGATCGTATCTCCCTCCTCTGCCCCACAGGTTAACTATATTGGTGTTGCACATGCAGATATACTTAACAGTAGCAATAGCTCCGGGTGGGCCATTCTGAGTATGGGGTCCGGGGTGACCGCACCTTTCGTCCCCTTGGTAACTATGCTACTCTGTGCAGGGTATGCTAAGGACACCTAAGTCCACCCCATACACCCGCAGCTGGTGAGTGGCGTTCATGTACATCATGTCAGGAAGGGGTTAAAGGATCATTATTGACTTCTAGGAAGGATAACTACTATAGGTGGCTTTAGAGACCCTGTTCTCTTTCTCTTTCAAATAAGGTTTACAAATCCTATTTCCAAAGAGCATTGTCACCAAGGCCCCGTTCACACGTCCATGATAAAAAAAGCATGTTTTTCCCTGTCCGTGATGTGGGTGCATATGTGTGTGCGTTCAGCGTGCTCTCTGTGTGCTGTGATAGCACACGGACAGCAGGAACTTCTATACTCACCTGTCCCCGATGCTGCTGTTTCTGGCGCTGCTGCTTCTGCATCCACGATGCAGTGAATATGCATGAGCATAATGAGTGGGCCCGGAAGCAAGTGACAGCAGCGCCGAAAACAGCCGGACTGGAGACAGGTGAGTATATCAAATAATTTTATTTCAAAGACACGTTTATTCTCCGGTACCTGTCACACTGATGTCACATGGATCAGTCTGTGGTCCTTGTGACATCCGTGCTGACGGAGGAAAAAGGACATGTCGCCATGTGGAGCACAAGGACACATATCTGATTTTACCACTCCTGGTTTTGGCTACAGATACTGGTGTAAAATACTGACCAAATACTCAACAGGGGCACATGGCCTTAAGGCCGCTTTACACACTTCTACATTGCTAAAGCGATGTCATTGGGGAACACGGAATTTGTGACACACATCCGGCCGCGTTAGCAATGTCGTTGCGTGTGACACCTATGAGCGATTTTGAATCGTCGCAAAAAAGTTCAAAATCGCTAATCGGTGACATGAGGGTCCATTCCCAATTATCGTTGCTGCTGCAGGTATGATGTTGTTCGTTGTTCCTGCGGCAGTACACATCGCTATGTGTGACACCGCAGGAACGAGGAACCTCACCTTACCCGTGGCCGCCGGCAATGAGGAAGGAAGGAGGTGAGCAGGATGTTACGTCCCGCTCATCTCCGCCCCTCCGCTTCTATTGGGCGGCCGCTTAGTGACGTCGCTATGACGCCACATGAACCGCCCCCGTAGAAAGGAGGCGGTTCGCCGGCACAGTGACATCGCTAGGCAGGTAAGTAGTGTGACGGGTCCGCGCGATTTTGTGCGCCACGGGCAGCGATTTGCCCGTGATGCACAAACGATGGGGGCAGGTACGCACGCTAGCGATCTCGCTAGCAAGATCGCAGCGTGTAAAGCGGCCTTTAGAATAGGCGATTACTTAGCATATTTGCTACAGTGTAATAGTCACAGGACAGGGAGGGGTTAAACATTCAAGTATTTAATCTCTACTGGAATCTTCCCTTTATTGAGAGAGAAAAAATGTCCTCCAGACACAACACAATCCATTATACCAATGTGACGCCCTGGACTAGCCAGGGGTCACAGGTAACAACACACACACACCCCCACCCCCAGCAGTTCACAGCAGTCATCCCCAGTGAGACCTGATTTATTCCCTCGGGTTCAGACAGACACACCAGGTGGGCGGAGTGAGGCAGATGGGCACGCCCACCGAGGAGTCTAGCTGGCCTGAGGCAGAAAACAAGTTCAGACAAGTCCAGGCAGAGGAAGAGAGAGGAGGTGTGCAGAGAGGCAGACGCAGACTGGGGCCTAGGTTGGAGCCTAGGGCCCTCATGTAGCCAGTCAGGCAGACAGTAGTGGCCGTCTGCAGGAGCCGGGAAGACAGTCTTGGTGGAAAACGAACCGGGGAGCCAGCTGGAAACCGGAGCACAGGAGGAGCATACAAGAAGGTGCAGGAAAGGACTTACACTACCAACCTGGGGTCAGGGGAAAAACACTGCAGCCGGCTGTGGGACCCGTCCATCCAGCCGTTTGGTTTACCGAGGACTTTGTACCATTCTTGCTGAGTGAGTACACCCGTGCCATCCGGCACCGCGCCGTCCCTACAACCCTGCACCTCACCAACCCTGCCTCTCTGTCACAACATCACCGGGCCCCGGGATCACCGACCCCTACCCACGGAGGGGGAAAACAGCATCTCAGCTGCTCCCTACCATCGCTCCCGGGATCCCCGTCACCAGCAGCGGTGGTGCCCATCTTCACCATGACCCGTGGGTGGCGTCACGGACTAAATCCCCAAACCAACCACCCCTTTCACTCACGGGCGAGGAGTGCCGCTCGAGTCCCCGGATCCGGCCCACCGCTCAAGCCACCGAGCAGCCGCAGCAGCGCCAGACCCGAGCGTTAGCGAGAGTGCAGCAGCGACGGCGTCCTCCCCGCCCACGACACCAAGACCAATAATACCACATAAAAGGGAGAAATACCACTACACCGTGACCAATAACATATTAACACCACATAGTAACCGAATACAACCACATAAAAGAAAGAAATACCGGCACACTATAATCAGAGCACATAATGACCGAATATTACCACATACAAAGGAGAAATACCTCAACACTATGACCAGACCACATAAATAACCAAATAATACCACATACAACAGAGAAATACCACCACCCTGTGATCAGACCACATATTACCACCACACAGTGCCCAAATAATACTACAATAATGATCATGAATAAAAACATCAATACTAATAACACTAATATTACCATCTGTGCCATTATACACAGGAACTCTGTATATAGTGTCAGTGTACAGGTAATACAGTGATCACCAGTGACATTAATTAGTGACATTATACACAGGAGCTGTGTATATAGTGTATAGTGAGTGTGTGTGTGTTTGTGTGTACATGTAATACTCTGACTTACCAGTGATGTCTCTAGCTGAGATTATTCATCTTCTCTTTTCCGCTTCATCCGGCGCTGACCGTCATCTCTTCTTCCTGTTATGGCACGAATCTGCAGAAAATAACACGCAGTCACATATTGCTGATCACACCCAGAGCCCATTCCTCACTTTTCCACCAATTTCTACACCATGTCAGACTTTTGTTCCCCCCCATGGAAGACAGTATCCTCAAAAGTAAATTATATTACAGCAATAATAATGTCCCCTAATTTGCCCCTACAGTAATTATCTCTACTATTTGCCACCATAAATCAATAATGTATGTTCCTCGTTCTGGCCCCATATAGTAATAATATCTCCCACCCTTGCCACTTTTATTTAATAATGTCCCCATCCTGGCCGCTTTTATTTAATAAAGTCTTCCATCTTTGGCCCCTATGTTCCCTCAAATGATAGTTCATGCCTAAGGTGGGGAGACAGAAGCTGGTAGTGATTGGACGTAGGGCTCCCGTGATGTCACAATATAATGTGAACCACGAATCGTGATTACTGGCAGCGCTAAAACTGTGCCAGCCCCAGAGGTGAAAACAGGGTGTTATTTTAGCTTGGGAAACAAGGGGAATCAGAAGGGATTGTTAATTGCTTCCTGCACAAAATAACCACCCTCCAAAATAGCCCCACAAAGTGCCGCTTTCCATAATATCCTCCCAAAATTTGCCCTTTCTATAATATCTCCCCCATACTACGTCTCTGCATAAAATTTCCCCCACTCCTCATTATACTAATTATACTATGCCGCCTTTCACAATCTCCTTCCTATTTGCCCCATCCTGTCCCGCATGGCCCCATCCTGTTCCCCATTGCTCCATCCTGTCCCCCATTGCCCCATCCTGTCCCCCATTGCCCCATCCTGTCCCCCATTGCCCCATCCTGTCCCACATTGCCCCATCCTGTCCCACATTGCCCCATCCTGTCCCCCAATGCCATGTACTGTTTCACATTGCCCTATCCTGTCCCACATTGCCCTATCCTTTCCCACATTGCCCTATCCTATCCTGTCCCACATTGCCCTATCCTGTCCCACATTGACCTATCCTGTCCCACATTGCCCTATCATATCCCCTATTGTACTATCCTGTCCCACATTGCCCTGTACTGTTTCACATTGCCCTATCCTATCCCACATTACCCTATCATGTCCCCCATTGCCCTATCCTGTCCCCTGTAGCCCAATACTGTCCCCCATTTCCCTATCATGTTCCCCACTGCCCAATAATGTCCCTTGTAAAGTAATACCGCTCCTCCCCCCACCACGGCCCCTGCATCTAAAGCTGGTGTCACACATAACGACAACGACCTCGCTGCAACGTCATCATATTCTGTGACGTTGCAGCGACCTCAACAGCAAAGTCGCTGTGTGTGACACATAACAACGATCAGACCCCTGCTGCGAAATCGTTGCTCGCTCCTGAATGCTCCAGGTCATTTTTTGATCGCTGCTATCCCGCTGCGCCATGCTGATAAGCTGATAATCCTTGTGTTTGACACCGCAGCAGGGACGCTACGCTACGTCTGAAACCACACAACGACCGTCGACGTCGCTATGATCGCTGCTCCGTCGCTGCTTTTTATAACATGTTTGACAGCTTACTAACGATCATCTATGGTCGCTGCTACGTCACAGAATATGGTGACGTTGCAGCGACGTCGTTGTCGTTGTCGTTATGTGTGACCCCAGCTTAAAACAATTCTCCATGTCATGTTCGGCTCCACAGGAGTGCTTACCTGGTGCCTGCGTGTCCTCTTCTTCCATGCGGCCCCGGTGATGACGGTATGTCGGTGCAGGGCTGAGCAGCGCTCCTCTGCCTCAGTCCTGGCGCCGCACTGTTCAAATGTATGCATACCTGAAAGACGCGCGTACATTTGAATATAAGAGGTGAAGTCTGCAGGTCCTGCACACACCTAATTTTGTGCAGGCCTGAGAATTCCAGCAGTGCAAGGACCTTTAGTGAGTCGCATGACTGTGATGTCACCACAGGTCATTCTGCAACCGTGGAAACTTCAGAGATAACACAGAATTTGTGCGATCACTGCAGGTTATGATGGAAAGGCTGGGGGCTCCTCAATGCATGGGGACCCAGTCTGCCCACACTAATGCTGGCACTAAGAAATACCCCTGCCCAGCCCGCAGTAACAAACCCACGGTACCCCACACAATATAAAGCATGGGGGCCCACTGGGGACCCGAGGCTCACTGGAGGATTCCCCTGTGTTCCAGTGGGCCAGTCCGACACTGGACACAACATGCTTGGAAGCCTTTAACACCATACTAATAGTCAAGTTTGGAAATAGGAACATCATTGTGTGGTGCTTTTTTCAACATATGGCACTGGCAAACTTCATATCACTGAAGGATAAATGGCCAAATGTAGTGAGACATTCTTGAAAAAATGTGCTGCAATCTACCAGGATGATGAAGATGAAACAAGGGTGGATATTTCAGCAAGCCAATGATCCCAAACACACAGCCAAGGAAACTCTCAATTAGTTTCAGAGAAAAATAATTCTATCACCGACATTCCTGCACTACCATGCCTTTCCCCAGCAGAGATGCTGACTCACTCACTACTGCGGCTGGACTGCATCCTCCCCGCACTCTCATGGCTGTCCATGAGCTCCTCTGCCTCCTCCTCAGGGCCTGTGCACACCACACAGGTCCTCCGGGAATGTGCTTAGGGTGAGTGCATGCCTGCACCGCTCTTAAGGGGCCAGCATGCCATTTCCTGGATGTGCCCCTCAACTTATGGCTTAGAGGCACTAGGTACTTAAGGCACACTAAGGGAGGTACCTGAGCAACATCTGCTAGCTAGTTGTCAGTTTCCGTACTCCTGTCCCATTATATATACCTGTGTCTGCCTTCCTATACTCATCTGACCCTGTCTGCTCCAGCCATCCTATCTGTCTGATCCATCCCGACTACACATGCCTGCATCAGAGACTGTACCAGTCTGCACTTGTGTCTGTCCCTGAGTTCCAGGTCCTGTGGGTCAGCTGCCACAATCCCAAACACTTCCCTTTGAGTAGCACCTGGCGTCTACTTCATTGGTCACTTAGTAAAGCCCCTCCCATGTCAGGGTAAACCTGGGATTCTCCTGTAGTCTAGTGGGTCCACTCCTATTACTGCTCGCCCAAACACTGGCGAGCATTACAGTAATAAAAGTGCTAGAATAGCTCAGCCAATCACCTGACCTGAATCCAGTAGAACATTTATGGAAGGAACTAAAGCTCAGAGTTCATAGAAGGAGACCATGTAACCTTCAGCATCTGAAGAGTGACTGTGTGGAAAAAGTAGCCAAAATCACACCTGAGCAATGCATGCTACTAATTTATCCATACAGAATCCTGGATTCTTGAAACTGTCATCACCATCAAAGGCTTTTGTACAAAGTATTACATTTCAGTAAGCGTGTCCAATACGTTTTCCCTCTGTCACTTCTCATTATTACACATCACTTAATTTATGGACATGTATGGTTTGATTTTTTTGTATGTGTGAATTGGATGGGCTGTTACCGACATCTGGGGGGTGATTTATGTCAATTGCACCTTTAGAAATATATTTACTTACAAAATTTGTGATGTGTTCATTACATATTTCACCTGCTGTACATAAGAAAGCAGAAAGCAGAAGGTAAGGTCCTGTATGGCAGGTATATGCCATTAAGAAGGCTGGTTATGGTAATGCAAATCTCAGGAAGTCTTTACCAGTAACACTAGGCTACTGTGAGCGTTTTGACTTGACTAGATTTTGGGTCCAGGATTTAGGAGCTCCCAAATGAGTACTTTATGCAAGGTCAAAGTAATGAACCAATTTGAACCAATCTTGCCTCAGAAGGTTTTACACTAGGATTTAGCTTTCTAGGATCTACTGTTCTCGAGATATTCACCAAAAAAAGTAATTCGCTGCCCATTGCTTGCATGCTTAAGTCAGCTACCAGCTTCTGCTCCAGCTGCAAAAGAGTACACCATCCGTCATAGGAGTGGGGGAATGTGAGTAGAATTATTTAATTTTTTTTATGCGTTACAGAACAGCAGCAGAATGCGTGATATATATACCAGGATGGGAGACATATTTACCAGGAAGGAGTCCAGTATGGGGGACGTATATAACAGGAAGGGGGACATACAGTATATACCAGAATGGGCCAAGATTGGGGTCATATATACCAGGGTGGGATACATATATAAAAGGATGGGGGATATGTATACCAGTATACCAGAATAGGCCTTGCAGCAAAAGCAAGCAATATACACAGTATAAACTTCAAATTGCTTTATTAACAATAGATTTAGGTAAAATGAATTAAATGGAACCACCCAGATGACGGATGGAATAATACACATGGGGGATATGGCACTAGTGGTGAAAAATACACACCAACATATACCAGCAGGATAGTAAGACGGATAGTTGTTAAATATGTGCTTAGCAGTAAGAGTCACAGTCAATTCGGTAATATGAATTGTGCCTTGCAATCTTAACCTCACTGTCCTTATACATAATAACTTCTTATTTATATATCTTGCAATAGACTGACTGTGACTCTTACTGCTAAGCACATATTTAATAACCATCTGTCTTAGTATCCTGCTGGTATATGTTGGTGTGTATTTTTCACCACTAGTGCCGTGTCCCCCATGTGTAATTATTCCATCCGTCATCTAGGTGGTTCCATTTGATTCATTTTACCTAAATCTATTGTTAATAAAGCAATTTGAAGTTTATACTGTGTATATTGCTTGTATTGGCTGTAAGATTGGTGTTATTTTATGTAGCAAGCTATTGTTGATTTTGTGGTGTTGGTGTTAGGATTTAGAATGCTACAAGAGCCCATACATCTAACCAACATGGAGGGGGAGGCCAGGTCCACATTTTGCACAGGGGCCCATCATACTCTGGGTATACCACTATGGGAATAACCGTTCATGAAGTATTGCAAATGGATGTTTATCATCATAACACAGCCATTTACAATCTAACAATTGCTTCTGTTTTTCAATGCCGATTTGACAATTCACATTTGCTGTTGCTTCAGGTAAAACATTTCTGTACACATGGATTAGTTCTTCTGTATACATGCACCTACTGGGCGCATGATTTCTTATAGCTTCTCATAATTCTCTCCTGGATGTCTGCAGTAATGACGGGTGTCAGATTATGTGGCTGTCTTTTCTTTTTTGGCCATGGATCTAGTCTCACACCACCTTTGCACCAACATACATACTGCATTTTGTTGGAACGGGACAGCTCTGGAATGGTCCTCTGTTTCGGTGATGAGCCTGTTCGTACATACTTCAGACCACCACCAATATGTGGCTGTCTTTTCTTTTTTAGCCATGGATATAGTCCTATACACCACCTTCGCACCAACCATACATACTGTTTTGTTGGAACGGGAAGCTCTGGAATGGTCCTCTGTTTCGGTGAATTAGCCTGTTCGTACATACTGCAGACCACTACCAATATGTGGCTGTCTTTTCTTTATTGGCCATGGATCTAGTCTCACACCACCTTTGCACCAACCATACATACTGCATTTTGTTGGAACGGGACAGTTTTGGAATGGTCCTCTGTTTCGGTGAATGAGCCTGGTCGTAGATGCTGCAGACCACCACCAATATGTGGCTGTCTTTTCTTTTTTGGCCATGGATCTAGTCTTACACCACCTTTGCACCAACCATACATACTGCATTTTGTTGGAACGGGAAAGCCCTGGAAAGGTCCTCTGTTTCGGTGAATTAGCCTATTCGTACATACTGTAGACCACTACCAATATGTGGCTGTCTTTTCTTTTATGGCCATGGATCTAGTCTCACATCACCATTGCACCAACCATGCATACTACATTTGGTTGGAATGGGAAAGCTCTGGAATGGTCCTCTGTTTCGGTGAATGAGCCTCGTCGTAGATACTCCAGACCACCACCAATATGTGGCTGTCTTTTCTTTTTTGCCATCGATCTAGTCTCACACCACCTTTGCACCAACCATATATACTGCATTTAGTTGGATGGGAATCTCTGGAATGGTCCCCTGTTTCAGTGAATGAGCCTGTTCATACAAACTGTAGACCACCACCAATATGTGGCTGTCTTTTCTTTTTTGGCCATGGATTTAGTCTCACACCACCTTTGCACCAATCATACATACTGCATTTTCTTGGAACGGGAAGCTCCGGAATGGTCCTCTGTTTCGGTGAATTACCCTATTCGTACATACTGTAGACCACTACCAATATGTGGCTGTCTTTTCTTTTTTTGGCCATAGATCTAGTCTCACACCACCTTAGCACCAATCATACATACTGCATTTTGTTGGACGGGAATCTCTGGAATGGTCCTCTGTTTCGGTGAATGAGCCTGGTCGTAGATACTCCAGACCACCACCAATATGTTGCTGTCTTTTCTTTTTTGGCCATAGATTAATAATTTTATTATTAGGGCATACACCATACAGTGCCATAGATTAGTCTAAATTTTATTTGCCACTTGAACCAATAGAAGAAGCAGACCACTGATGTAAAAAAAGATATTTAATGCATGTTATATTGGATACTTACATTGCTGTAATAAATGACATTGGATTTACCAAATGACCTCTGCTGCCTTTGCATTATTACATTAATAGGCATAGATGTAAGGGTTTATCGCCAACGACTGTAAAATGATACATCAGCCACTTCTCATTTTAATCTGCATTCAGTGGAAGTTATTTAAAGAAATGGCTTAGAGATAAATTGAAGAATGCATGAATGAATGAAAAACCAGATCTATATAATGTTCTTACTTACCACGGATCGTACCCTGGGAACATACCCCTGGAATATTTGATTATTTTTAGTAAAAATTGGCAATTAAACGTATACTTATAATGCAAATCCGCTAAGTGTAGTGCCTTGTTTAGTAATTATTTTTTATTGTACATATGTTATCACATTTCTGCATTCAAATTCTGGAATTTTGATTTGTTTCTGTTCTTCTTCACAACAGAGATGCTTAATCTTCATATTCTAATCTGTTTAATCTTCCATGTGCAGAAATCTCCGGCTCTCTGCCGAGGATAATCTGTATGTTAGCTTTTTCGGCTGCTATTTTATCGGGTTTGATGTGTTATGGAAAGCTCCCTGTTAGCTCACTTATTCGCCAGCTGGTGTTTCTCAGACACAGGAGCATCTGAAAGATGCTGATCGGGTTTCCATGGTGACGGATCCTCGGCTCTGGATGCTCGGAGTCAGAAGGGTTGAATTCACGGCACTATTTATAGCTTGCCATCAGGGCACTTATGGAAATAGGTCTGCGGAGGACACGTGTACGGGGGTCTTGTTATCAGTCCCAGGGCACGGTATCTGCAGCCAGTCACATGGGAGCGCGTCTTACAAACCATCATTTCTTTAATAACACACATATTGTGGTAGCGCCAAGATACTCATTAACGTGATAATTGTAGATTTCACGACGAGAGAGCATGAAACCCCTGAAGTTCAGTTTACTCATGCTGTGACTCAATATGTTCATGATCCAGGGCAGCATTTCTGTACACATTATTATAAACCAGCCATTATGTTTCCAAATCAATGATCTGTGAATTTCATTAGCATCGTCAGCTCATTTTTAGGATGATAAAACAGGTAAAACAAATAAATACTATTGCTCTAACAGCAAAAGGTGGTAGAATATGGGCAACAATGATGTATATAAAGACATAGTATTGCTTCCTAACTAGAGATTAGCAAGTCTATTAGAGCAAGAACCCTTTATACTCACCTGTCCACAGCCTCCGCCACAGCTCCTCAGTATTTCATTGTTACAATGCTTTACTTGCTCCGTTCCCATCCTGGAGCCAATCACAGGCCTTAAATTGACCCCATACAGTCATGTGTGGGGGCGACTCACATCATGGCCTCAGCGCTCATTGTTACCCTAACAGAAGTCTGTCCTTGAATGTTAATAGCACAGGTACCTGTGAGCATGTGCACTAGGAAGCTTATTTGCTGTGACCTTGAGATAACCTATACCACATACTGTCAAGTTCTCTCCATGTCACAGCAGTCTGTCAGAAATTTTGAAAAACTGGGTGGACAGCAGTGTAAGCTGCCTCTTCTAAACCTTAGCACTCCTGGTATTTCCAGTATTAGACCAGAAAGACATGGTGGACAGTAGTGTGAGCATCCTCTTATTACCTCTACACTTCTAGTATCTCTAGTATTAGATCAAGAAGACAGAGTGGACAGACGTGTGATCAGCTTCTTCTTACCTAGGCACTCCTAGTATCAATAGTATTAGATCAGAAAGACATGGTGGACAGCATTGTGAGTGGCCTCTTCTTACTGTTACGTCGCCACCGGAGTCTGCTCCAGCGACTTCTGCTCCGGTCACCAGGCGACACCGTGTTCCTGCCATGGATGGTGCTGGTGATGGGAGAGGAGTCGATGCCAGCGGCACCGGTAGACGCAGGCTCCGATCATCCACTGTGCTGGGTTATCTTGGGATCTGCAGTACTACTGGCTGACTGTGGGTGGCGTGTGTCTTCCAGCTGAAGTTGCCAGCGTTCAGCTACAGCCAATGGGAAGACACCACACCCTTCTTAGTTCCCCTCCTGTCTGCTGACCTCTGCCAGAGACAGTTCTCATTTCCTGACTCCTGGTCTACCCTATTCTGCTTTGTGATTCCTGTGTGCTGACTTCTGCGTGTTTTCTGACTACCCTTCTGCCTGCTGTTCTTGTACCTCGCTGCCCGATCCGGATTTGACCTCTGCTACGTTTTCTGATTATGTCCTTGTCTGACGATTCTGTCCCTGTTCTGCTATTCCTGGTTTGACCCTGCCTGACGACTATTCTCATCGGACTGCTGCCTTTCACAGGTAGTGATCTCCAGGGCCCTGTGTAATTCCAATTCCCTGTATAGGAGTTAAAGGGTTTCAGGGTTCGGGGGGTCCTGCTTGGTGAGTTGCTTGCCTCTAGTCTGTCCATTACATCCCACCTGAGTCTGTTGATCCAGGCAGGCGTTACATTTACCTCAGCACTCCTAGTATCTCCAGTATTATATCAGAATGACATGGTGAACAGTGGTGTGAGAAGTTTCTTATTACCTAAGCACTCCTACTATAACCAGTATTAGATCCAAAGAAATGGTGGACAACAGTGTGAGCAGCCTATTCTTACCTACTCCAAAGACATACTGATAGGGAATGTAGATTGTGAGCCCCAATGAGGACTGTGTTGCTGATGTATGTGTAGCATCATGGAATTAATGGTGTTATATAAGTGAATAAATATTTTTAATATTTCCTCAGCACTCCTAATATCTCCAGGATTAGAAAAGAAAGACAGAGTGGACAGCAGTGTGAGCAGCCTCTTGTTACCTAAGCATCACCAGCATTTGATCCAAAAGGCAGGGTGAAGAGCAGTGTGAGCAGCCTCTTCTTTTTGACATTTGTGCTAGTGCAATCATTGGAATATACATGTACGTAGTTAATGAAGGGAGTTCTCCTTCAATTGTGCAATCACATACCTGAGGCTATTTTTCTCATGGTCAACTGAGCTTGTTTTTTCATTACAGATCTTTTGTGTTTATTTCCCCATTATAGGGTACATTATCACAATTGTGTCCCATGTACTTTTTATTATCTCTATTTTATTTTTGTTATACAGATTATCTTACTTGCTATATTGAGGTATTTTTACAGGACCATTTTTTTCCCTTATTGCTTAATAGTTTATACCACTGTTTGGAACTGTCTGTTACAAGTCCTGTGGGTCAAAAATGTATTTTATTTTAAAGAGTACTATGTTATGTGATACATTATTATTGGAGGGGATAGGTTATTACCTTATTCAGGGCATATTGTACTGATTGCTGCCTATTTGCTCTACAAGTGAGCAGTGTGAGCAGCATTGTTTTACCACACCACTATTGGTATCTCCAGCTTTGGATTAGATAAACAGGGTGGAGAGCAGTGTGAGCACCATCTTCTTACCTCAGCACTCCTGGTTTAAAGGGAATCTGTCAGCAGGTTTTTGCTACTTAATCTGAGAACAGCAGTGGGACTTATTCCAGGGATGTGTCATGTAGCGCCCCTGAAGCCATCAGGGAGCTACAAGGTACTGCACCCCCACCGGGATGCAGGGCCTACCCTCTAGGGACTCGGAAGCCCAGTGCCAGTAACACACAAACACTCCAGGTAATCCCAGTTTTCCCCAACAATCCCACACAGAATGGTACAAGGCTAGGGTCAGACCAGTGGATGGCCGCCTAGAGGTGGAGCTAGTCCAGTCCACTAGTTGACCAGGTGGGAGGGGCACACTGTGGACGGTCAGGAAGACAGTAGTCAGTCTAGTGTCGCGGGCGGAGGAGGGGACGCTGCGCTCTCCCAGTGCTCGGGTCCGGCCGCTGCTGCGGCTGCTCGGTGGTGGCTCGAGCGGTGGGCCGGGTCCCGGGAACTCGAGCGGCGTTCCTCGCTCGTGAGTGAAAAGGGAGATTGTTTGGATGGTGGGGGATTTGGTGATTGTCCGTGACGCCACCCACGGTTGTGGTGATATTGGTGACACCACCGCTGCTCTAGACGGGGATCCCGGGAGCGGTGACAGGGAGCAGCTTTGTTGCTAGTTCTCCCCTCCGTGGGTAGGGCTTGGTTGTCCCGGGGCCCGGTAATGGGGTAGGAGTGGATGGCAGGCGGGTTACAGGGCCTGGTGAGGTGCAGGGTCGCAGGGGCAGCGCTGTGCCGCACGGCACGGTGGTACTCACTCAGCCAATGATGAGGACACAGTTCTCGGTAAAACACACAGCTGGATGGACGGGTCCCACAGACGGCTGCGGTGTTGTTTCTCCCGGCAGGTTGATGGTGACTGCCTTTCCCTGCACCTATGTACGGTACACGGTTCCAATGGGTTCCCACCGGTAACCCGCTCCCCAGCTTGGATATGGGCTGGAGGAGCCCCTTTTGCCCGCAGGCTCTGGCCCTGGGAACGGTAGCCTTGGCGGTGGCTGTGTTTCCCTCTCACAGTTGGACTGTTGCCTTCTGTCGGGACTTGGCTGCTGGGAAACCCAGGAGGTTCCCTTCGCTGATGGATTTGGCAAATTCACGGCGACTCCTAGCCTTGCCGGGGTCCGTAAGCCCCTGCCAGATGGTGCTGACTTCTCTTTGTGTACCGATCCGGTACCGCCGGGCCACCGCCCGTCCACGGTCCTTACGGTAAACTCCGATAGGCCACTCCTGCAGACGGTCACCACCGTCTGCCAACCTTGCTGTACCGCCCGGGCCACACACCCGGACGCTGTCAGTTAGTTGCTCCACTACTACTTTCCTCCCTTCCACTTTCACCTCCAAAACTAAACTGTCTGCTTTTCCCGCCTCCAGGACTGTGAACTCCTTGGTGGGCGGGACCAACCGCCTGGGCCACCTTCCTGGTGTGAAAATCAGCCCCTGGAGGAAGGCAACAAGGGTTTGTGTCTGACTTCGGTGTGCCTGACTGGGAGTGTGGGGTGTGTTGGTGTTGTTCTCTGTGGCCCCTGGCTTGTCCAGGGCACCACATTCCCCCTTAGTAAAATGCAGACCGTCTGCGGGCTGCCCGTCCATCACCGGTTTTATTTTCACAACTGAAAAGATAAAACGGTAAAACAGAATACATTTATAATAACATCTTCCCACATCGGGAGGTACTCTTACTTAAAACGTTGCGTAACGGTTACGGCTTCCGCTCTCTCCCACCCAAGCAACCTGGCCCTGATGCTGCCCCTAAGCAAACAGGCAGCACCCCTTGACCCCAGTCCAGCACAAGTTGCCCGAGCGGGTTCTGTCCTTTTCAGGGGACCCACGTCCATGGGGAACCCCTGAAAACCCCAGAGGATCGCCACCAGTTCCGGTGGTGGCTGGGCCCCAGCCTGCTCCACTGCGGGCCCTTTCTCCAATCTGCCTCTCCAGAGGCGGTAACGGTGAAAGCCACAAAACATTTTTATTTACATGCCACAAGTTTGTGGTTGCCCTGCTAGTTCTCGGGCCTGTTCGTAGTAGTTTCTATGCATAATTTGAAAAAGGGGGTCCCAACGGGGACCAGTTGCCTGCAACGACCGGTTCTAATCAAGTTTGTCAATCAGGTGAATCTTCGGTTAATCATTTGAAGAAACTTTAAACAGCACTCTGGTGGTCCCAACGGGGGACAATTGCAATGGTACTCCATTGCCATCACTCGGATTCTTCGGCGTCGGCTGGGGGAGGGGACGCGGTGGACACCCGGGTCTCCTGGCTGCCCCTCAGCTTGGCATCCAGCGCAAACCACCCCCTCTCCCCACAGTGCCGGGTGTACTGTACCAGGTCGCCCGGCATCAGGTTACGGCCGGGGTGCTCCTCCGGCAGGTGGGCATTAACATCCCGCCGGGCTATGAAGACTTCAGCCTCCAGGCCCGGTTCGTATATAAAGCCATAGCCCCGGCGGACATCGAACCGCCTCACCTGCCCTTCATACAGGGGGCCCCAGACACGGAAGGTCGCTTGGCGGAGGCTCTCTTTCTCCCAGATCGTACGGGCCACCAACTCCGCCTTCTTCCTTTCCCTTTCTGCGATCTCCGGGCCCAGCGGTGTCGGATCCCTGTCCCAATACGGGGCTGCTGCGAGCTCCGGCGCACGGGACGGGCCCCGCGAGGCCTTCTGGACACTGCCCACCACTGGCAATCTGGGTGGAAGGTCCCGTGGTGACTTGGCCTGGAGTGCTGCTTTGCAGCGGCAACCCGGCGCAACCTCAGCCGAGGTGTGTGGGATGGGCACAGGGGCTTTCCTCCGCTGGGCCTTCTGCACGGAGCGGCCTGTCGGCTCCGGCTCGGGGGGAGTCTCTGTAAATGCCTCTGGCTCGGGCTTTTGTACTTTCCAGGGCAGCACTTCCGGTCGGTCACGGGCTCCGGCTACAGGTCGATCCGCCTGGGCGGACATGCAGGGTACCGCTACCGGTTGCGGGGGTAGCGGGCCTAGTGGCGGGGTCACGGCAGCCGATACGGGTAGTGAGGGAGGTAGCAGGGCGAGCGGGTTCAGACCGGGTCCCGCAGCCACGATGACCGACCCACTAGGGGTACCGGGGCGTGGGTCACTCACCCTCCCTTCTGAAGCTCCCTCCTCTTCGCGTCTCCGCACGGTCGCTATAACCTCCGCCATGTCGGCCTCCCACTCCTCCAAGAGGAGCTGCATCTTGACCTGCAGCCGTTGTTGGAGCTGCGCGGTCCGGATCTCCACCCACGCTGCGGTTCCAGGCGCGGGGGCTACGGTGCTACGGGACGGCATATACATCTTGCTGGCGGCCTTTCCCAGGAACAAGATGGCCGCATGGTCCTGGCGTCGCTGCTTTTATAGCCGCACTCACATGCGACCAGTCGCCATTTCGTCCCCCTTAGTCTCTTTCCGGCTCCTCCTCTACAGGGGCGGGGTTTTGGCCTTCGCGCCTCTACTACTCGAGGAGACGCTTGAGCGGGAATTCTTCACGCCCAAGATGGCAGCTTCACAAATTTTTCGGCCGGACACCTCCGGCGGTCACACAAGGCGCACTTCCACCAGTTGGTAGAACGGTAGGATCCTGTTCGTGATGCCAAGTTGTCGCGGGCGGAGGAGGGGACGCTGCGCTCTCCCACTGCTCGGGTCCGGCCGCTGCTGCGGCTGCTCGGTGGTGGCTCGAGCGGTGGGCTGGATCCCGGGGACTCGAGCGGCGTTCCTCGGGAAAAGGGAGATTGTTTGGATGGTGGGGGATTTGGTGATTGTCCGTGACGCCACCCACGGTTGTGGTGATATTGGTGACACCACCGCTGCTCTAGATGGGGATCCCGGGAGCAGTGACAGGGAGCAGCTTTGTTGTTAGTTCTCCCCTCCGTGGGTAGGGGGTTGGTTGTCCCGGGGCTCGGTGATGGGGTAGGAGTGGATGGCAGGCGGGTTACAGGGCCTGGTGAGGTGCAGGGTCGCGGGGGCAGCGCTGTGCCGCACGGCACGGTGGTACTCAATCAGCCAATGATGAGGACACAGTTCTCGGTAAAACACACGGCTGTATGGACGGGTCCCACAGACGGCTGCAGTGTTGTTTCTCCCGGCAGGTTGATGGTGACTGCCTTTCCCTGCACCTATGTACGATACACGGTTCCAATGGGTTCCCACCGGTAACCCGCTCCCCAGCTTGCATATGGGCTGGAGGAGCCCCTTTTGCCCGCAGGCTCTGGCCCTGGGAACGGTAGCCTTGGCGGTGGCTGTGTTTCCCTCTCACGGTTGGACTGTTGCCTTCTGTTGGGACTTGGCTGCTGGGAAACCCAGGAGGTTCCCTTCGCTGATGGATTTGGCAAATTCACGGCGACTCCTAGCCTTGCCGGGGTTCGTAAGCCCCTGCCAGATGGTGCTGACTTCTCTTTGTGTACCGGTCCGGTACCGCCGGGCCACCGCCCGTCCATGGTCCTTATGGTAAACTCCGATAGGCCAAACAAGGGTTTGTGTCTGACTTCGGTGTGCCTGACCGGGAGTGTGGGGTGTGTTGGTGTTGTTCTCTGTGGCCCCTGGCTTGTCCAGGGCGCCACACTAGCAGCGACAGTGAACAAGAGCAGACGCACTGCCTAGGAGTGAACAGTAACCTGGTGCCCAGGAGGGTAGTTACCGGTGGAATACTCCCAGAACTACGCACCAATGGGATACAGGACCCTAAGTCAGGCAGAAGCTCCAGGCAGGCCTGATAATACCTGCACAGTGAGGGGACCATCAAGGACCTCAACTGACCTTGAAGTCCGGGACTCAGAAGCAAAGGGAGAACCGGGGACAGGACCAGAGACTCCAACCCCAAAGGGTTAACGCTACCATCATACGGACTGCAGTGGAAGACCACCAGATGGGGACCCCCAACTGCTCTACGCCACGGGGACTCATCAACCAGAGACAGTTGCAGGGGAAGAAGGCATCAGATCACTAAATTGGCACTGGGACTCAGGGGATCTGAAGTTGAAACAAGCCGGCCTCGGCAGACCAGTTACCACCAGAAAGTGAGTAAAGATCCATTTGCACTGAACCCTTTGAGTGGACTACCTTCTTCCGACACCTGTCATTACACCTACCCTCTGGGGCCTGGCCCTGCTTGCGGAGGGCCTAACATCCAGGCTGCCATTAACACCAGCCCAAGTAGTGGACATTGTGCAGCGGCAGCTCCAACCACATACCCGCAACACCGCAAGTGGCGTGTGAACATTATTCTAATCCTCGGTAAATATTCCCCTTTTCAAAAAGGACCCAGGGCACAGGACTGGGCAACGGCCACCAAAGTGATAATCCCCAGTTATACACCGCCCAGGACCGAGAACCCCATAACCCTGGGTAACACATGTCACATGTTAAGTTGTGTGTTGTAGTTTCAACACAATCAGAATTTTATGAGAAGGGGATTATCACTACAGGACTACATCTCACATGCAGAGCAGTCAGGCCAATTTATGTACCACCACTCCCACCACTGATTAGCAGCTTGCTGACATTCACAGTGTACATAGGAAGCTGCCAGTCATGAGTGTTGACGGAGTTATACACGGAGCAGAAGACTTAGCTCTTGTATATCTACATCAGATAAAACAGGAATTTTATTAAAACTACACCCAGCAGCCCAGTAAGTCATACATCCCTGGACTCAGGCTTTATTGTCCTATGTTATGCTGCTCTCAGGTTATATAGCAAAAACCTGGTGACACATTCCTTTTTACCACTTACAACAGGAAACTTACCGGTACGTCCTATTTTGGCTCCCTGACTTTGATGTGTGCTCACACACTGAGCTTGCATCTTTCCCTGCACATGTCAGCTGATCTGATCAGTTGACATGTGCCTCTAAGGCGGGCTTTGCACATTGCGACATCGCAAGCCGATGCTGCGATGTCGCACGCGATAGTCCCCGCCCCTGTCGCAGGTACAATATCTTGTGATAGCTGGCGTAGCGATAATTATCGCTACGCCAGCTTCACATGCACTCACCTGCCCTGCAACCGTCGCTCTGGCCGGCGACCCGCCTCCTTCCTAAGGGGGCGGGTCGTGCAGCGTCACAGCGACGTCACACGGCAGGCGGCCAATGGCGGCGGAGGGGCGGAGATGAGCAGGATGTAAACATCCCGCCCAACTTCTTCCTTCCTGCTGGCGGCAGGTAAGGAGATGTTCCTCGCTCCTGCGGCTTCATACACAGCGATGTGTGCTGCCGCAGGAACGAGGAACAACATCGTACCTGTCGCGGCACCGGCATTATGGAAATGTCGGAGCCTGCACCGATGATACGATAACGACGCTTTTGCGCTCGTTCATCGTATCATCTAGGATTTACACACTACGACATCGCAAGTGACGCCGGAAGTGCGTCACTTTCGATTTGACCCCACCAACATCGCACCTGCGATGTCGTAGTGTGCAAAGCCGCCCTAACAGCTGTGTTAAATCCTGCTTTCAATCTCTGTTGGGAGATTTAATGACGTCAGCAAGTAGAACATCATTCCCCGCTCCGCGGCCTCAGGGTGCCGATGGATTGTGATGACAGCCGGGGGTCAGCTGATGAGCTGGCTGTGAATGCTGGCTGTGAGCTGGCGTTCATAGGAGATGATGATTTCTACTGATGTCCTGCTCTGTACAGCACAAGCGATCAGACGATCGCAGCTTCAAGTCCTCTAAGTGAACTAGTAAATACAATAAAAAGTGAAAAAAAAAAAAAGTTTAAAAAATATGAAACTCCTCTCACAAAAGTTCAAGTTACCCCCCTTTTGTCCCTTAAAAATAAAATAATAATAATAAAAAAAAGTTACCCATATTTGGTATCACCTCTTTCAGAAATGCCTGATCTGTCAAAACATAAATAAATTAATATGACCAGTAAAGGGTATAATGAGAACAAAAATCAAGACACCAGAATTACGTTTTTGGGTAGTCGCAACATTGCAATAAAATGGTATATCTTAACATATTTATTTTAATTACTTACATAGCGCCATCATATTCTATAGTACTTTATAGACATTCTCAACACTGTTCCCACTGGGACTCGCAATCTAAATTCCCTATCAGTATGTCTTTGGAGCTGGGGCATACCGCTAATGCAACAGATCATGCGGCCGCTATGGGGCCAGTGGGATGAGGGGGCCCGATGCCAGTGCTGGCATCGGACCCTTTACCCCTGCCTGTTCAACCGTATTAGCATACAGATGTCGATAGAATTGAAAGCAATAATGAAAGGAAGAGGTCCTCAGACACTCTCTTCTCCATCATTCACTCTCTGTCTGATCTCTCAGTGCAGCGGGTGAATTATATTATATGGAGGACTATGGGGTGTGCATTATGATATATGGATGACTATGGAGTGTGCATTATACTATATGAAGGACTATGGAGTGCATTATACTATATGGAGGACTATGGGGTATGCATTATACTATATGGAGAACATTATTCCATATGGAGGAGTATGGGGGATTTTTTGTATTATATGGAGGATTATGGGGTGTGCATTACATAACATGGATGACTATGGGGTGTGCATTACTTTCTCTCAGTACAGCAGGTGCATTATTTTATATGGAGGACTGTGGGGTGTGCATTATGCTATATGGATGACTATGGCATGTGCATTGTACTATATGGAGGTCTATGGGGTGTGCATCGTACTGTATGGAGGACTATGGGGTGTGCATTATTCTATATGGATGACTATAGGGTGCATTATACTATATGGAGGATGATGGAGTGTGCATTATACTATATGGAGGATGATGGAGTGTGCATTATACTATATGGAGGACTATGGAGTGTGCATTACATGATATGAAGGACTATGAGGTGTGCATTATTTTATATGGAGGACTAAGGGGGTGTATTATACTATACGGAGGACTATGACATGTGCATTATTCAATATGGAGGACTATGGGGAGTGTATTATTCTATATGGTGGACTTTGGGGTGTGCATTATTCTATATGAAAGACTATGGGGGTGCATTATTATTATTATAGCGCCATTAATTCCATGGCGCTTTACAAGTGAAAAAGGGTATACATAAAAACTAGTACAACAATCCTTAACAGTAATAAACAGACTGGTACAGGAGGAGAGAGGACCCTGCCTGAGAGGGCTCACAGTCTACAGGGAATGGGTGAGGGTACAATAGGTGAGGACAGAGCTGGTTGCGCAGTGGTGTACTGGACTGAGGGTTACAGCAGGTTGTAGGCTTGTCGGAAGAGGTGGGTCTTCAGGTTTCTCTTGAAGCTTTTCACGGTAGGGGAGAGTCTGATATGCTGGAGTAGGGCGTTCCAGAGTATGGGGGAGGCACAGAAGAAATCTTGTATGCAATTGTGGGAAGAGGAGATAAGAGAGGAGTGGAGAAGGAGATCTTGTGAGGATCTGAGATTGCCTGCAGGTAGGTACCGGGAGACTAGGTCACAGATGTAAGGAGGAGACAGGTTGTGGATGGCTTTGTAGGTCATGGTTAATATTTTGAACTGGAGTCTTTGGGCAATGAGAAGCCAGTAAAGGGATTGGCAGAGTGGTGTGGCTGGGGAATAGCAAGAGGAGAGGTGGATTAAGCGGGCTGCAGAGTTCATGATAGATTGGAGGGGTGGAAGAGTGTTGGAACGGAGGCCAGAGAGCAGGAGGTTGCAGTAGTCGAGGGGGAAGATGATGAGGGCATGTACTAATGTTTTTCGCTGATTCTTGGTTAAGGAAGGCACGGATCAGGGAGATATTTTTGAGTTGGAGTCGGCATGAGGTGAAGAGGGCTTGGATGTCCGGCTTGAAGGATAGAGCAGAGTCGAGGGTTACTCCAAGGCAACGAGCTTGTGAGACTGGGGAGAGTGAGCAGCCATCAACTTTGATGGATAGGATTGGTGGAGGAGTTGAATGAGGAGGAGGAAAGACAATAAATTCTGTTTTGTCCATGTTAAGCTTTAGGAATCACGCAGAGAAGAAGGATGAAATAGAAGAGACATTGTGGGATTTTGGTTAGTAGGTAGGTAATGTCAAGTCCAAAGAGTATCATCGGCATAGAGATGATACTGAAAGTCATGGGACTCTATGAGCTGTTGAGAACTATACTTTGTGTATTATTACACAGCACAACAAATAAACACTTTTTGTCTGCTACTTGGCAAAAACCATGTGCGCTATACTAAATCGAATGCGCTGAATCCAAATCTGAAGTTAGTTTTTTTGTAGCACGTCAGGATATTAAGTTATTCCAATTTTTGTGAAAATTAAAATAAGCAATTAATAAAGATACAGAATCGTTATGTCCCACAGTTTCACAACATGTATTATCATTTTTATTGAAAAAGAAGTATAGGTAAATAAACCAAAAAACTTAAAAATCACTTATAGTAGCTTAAGAAATCGCCTTGAACTCAGCAGAGTACTTTTAAAAGTGCTTCAGGCACTTGCTTTTGCGCTTCTGAGTGGTCCTAGTGGCCCGTTGCAAAAACCAGCACTAATCGCCCATCATGTTGGGGTTAAAGCGACCTGGGTATCTTTTTTCCATAGTAGAAATGTCCTGGTGGAATCTCTCACCATGTTCGTCACTGACATTACCCATATTTGGAGGAAAGAAGTCAAGATGTGAATGTAGGAAATGCATTTTCAATGACATTCGGGCACCATGCATTTCGTATGCTTGAAGCATATTGTCTATTAGTTCAGCATAGTTTTCTGCTCTTTCAGTTTTGAACTACTACTATAAATGCATCCCATGCAGTTAGTTCAAGTGGGGTGAGTTCTTTCTTGAAGATTTCATCATGGATTAGTTGGTGGATTTCAGGACCAATAAAGATTCCTGCTTTGAGTTTGGCCTCAGTTTTCAATGCACTAAACTTTTCCTTCAGATACTTAAATCCATTCCCTTGACGATCCATTGCTACTACAAAATTTTTCATTAGTCCTAGTTTAATGTGAAGAGGTGGAAGATAAACTTTAAGTGGATCGACAAGTGATTCGTGTTGAACATTGTGCTTACCAATCTTATGTTCATCTCTATTGGGCCACCGTTTAATTTTATAATGGTTGTTGTCATCTCGACTGTTCCATAGGCACAGAAAGCACATATGCTGCCCCCTTTCCATACTGAGTCTTCACACTGCCCCTCCCCATATTGAATCATCATGCTGTTGACTCGCCCACCCCAGGGCTATGGGACACCCGGTGCCGGGCCGGACTAGTCCGGTGGTAGTCAGTGGTGGCTGGGCCCGGCTCCGTGGCCCTGGTGGGTGTCAGTTGAATATGTGGCTGATGAGTTAAAGTTAATGTTCGTGACGCCACCTGTGGTATGCGGCTATTAAGCCGCCGCTGCTATGGGAGAACTCCGGGGTGATGTTATGGCAGCTATGATGGTACTGCTCCCCACAGGTGGAGCGATGCCCCGGGATACCGTTGGTGCCCGTGAAAGTCTATGGTGTTGTGTGGCTAACACGGTGCAGGGCCGACAGGCGAGGAAAGAACCAGGCACAAACAACAGTCTCTTTACCTTCTCCTCTTTTACTCTGGGAACAGTCCAGTCCTGGGAGACCGTTACAGGTGGTGATGGGGATCCGGTCGGCCTGGAAGTACTTGGGATGATCTTTCTGGCCAGCTGAGTATGAGGCCTACTCCTGTACTTTGCTTTGTGATGATAGGACCCTGCTTCTCTGAATCCAGCAATGGCCCTCTTCGCTGCTGGGACCAATAGCACGTCCCTTCTTTCTGTAGGTGGCTGCGCAGACCCTCTCTCTGGTGCTTCTCCGCTGGAGTCCACACCGGGCCCTGATGCTACAGCTGTACCTTGGATGTTTCTGGGCCAGGGGCTTGCAGCTCTCCTGCCCTTCGGACTCGGCTACCAGGGACGGATTTTATACCCTGGCAACCACAGACTCCGATGTCTGAGTCTCTCTGCTGCCTCTCAGCTATTCCTGCTTCTCTGGGCCAAGCTGCTCCAGCTCCAGGCCCCAGATTCACAGGACAGCTCACTCTGCGTCTGTTCACTTCCACTACTCCCTTCAGACTGACTCCACTTCCTCCCTCTGGTCAGGTAGAGGAAGGCTCCCTGGAATTCCAGGTTCAGAGCTCCCCCTGCTGGCCGGAGGGAGAACTGTGTTGGGTGTTAAACCTGCTGGCCAATGGATCTCCCAATTACCTCCAGGCTCAGCATTAACCCTTTGGGAGGGCAATGCTGTTGTGGCGACCAGGTCCTAGGGCGCCACACTCCCCCTTAGTTAAATTCAGTACTCCCGGACTGTGGAAACAACACATAACATGTCATACATTTCATCCCAATATGGGAGGCACATTCTCTTTAACGTTACAAATTCAAACAGTACTATAAGAGTCCAGTGTGGCTCCCTGCCGGGTGTCCATTACACTGCTCCATGGGGGACCCGCCGCGATAAAACCCCCAACGTAGGCTCTGGGCGTGCGTCAGAGCATTGATGACCCCACTCTATGCACGCCGGACGGGTTTTTCTTCAGGGGTGTCGAGCACACTGGTGCTAACTATGAACAATTTAGGTGTTGGCCACCCATAGTCCAGTGGCCCAATTGTCCATTTTCACAATCAAAGAAAAAGAAAAACATTTTGTACACAACATTACAGACATTTCGCATAACTATTTACATTCCAATAAATACTCTTTCTTTCTCCTTTATACATTTGATTCCCTATACCTTAGAGGGGGTTGTCCCCGAGTGCTGCGTTGGGACCTGCGTAGCTCTGGTGTTTGTCCCTGACTACTTAGTGTGTCTCCTATCTCAGCACTACCGGTAGGCCTAACCCCAATAGGTATGCATGATGATCGCCCATGTGGTCTAAGAGTCGCCAAGGGTATGACAGGTTCACCACTGACAGGGGGTTGATCCTCCTGTTCCACTGCTGGCGTGTCACCTCGTGTCGGGGCGGACGGTTCTTTGGGTGGATCCGGAACCTGTTCTGTTTCTGGCTCGACCAACTGTGGGAACGTCAGGACCGGTACCACTACGGCACCATTTATGCGGGTCCAAGTCTTGGGGAATTTGCCGAGGATTGTTTGTATCATCTCTTCCCCCTCTTCTCGAACTTCCTCCACTTCCTTTTGAACTTTGCACCGCTCAGGGCACGTCTTCAGGCGGTCTCTGGATACTGCTTGACAAGTCTTGCCTTCATCCTTGCTTATGAGGCACACCTTACTGTTGTCAAAGTTGGAGGGGATAATGGTGTAGGGCTCGTTTTCCCACTGATCATCCAATTTATGCGTCCTCCGCTTCTTCTTGAGGACTTGTTCTCCAGGTGCTAAGGGAGTTGCTGGGGCCGTTTGATTGTACTGCTGTTCTTGTCTCGTTCTTGCTTGAGACAGGCTCCTTTCCACGCACTCCTGGACCTTACGGTACCGCTGCTGCCGTTCTGCATCCCAATCCTCTATTTCTTGAACCGCCTCAGGCGACACAGTCCCCATCTCAAAGTCTACAGGCAACTTGCCTGGTCTGGCTCGCATCAGGTAAGCGGGGCTGCAGTTGGTCGAATTCACTGGGATGTGGTTGTACAAGTCTACCAGATCTGGCAACTTTTCTGGCCATTGGTTCCTCTCTTCCAGCGGTAGGGTCTTCAGCATATCAATAACCACATGGTTCATTTTCTCGCACAGTCCATTGGTCTGGGGGTGGTACGGTGTGGTTCGAATTTTCTTACAACCGTACATGTTACAGAACTCTTGGAACACTTCAGCCTCGAATGCAGGACCCTGATCCGTCAGTACCCTTTCCGGATAGCCGTGCGGTCGACAAAAGGATGCCTGGAACGCTCTAGCTGCCGTCCTGGCTGTCTGGTCCTTCACAGGCACTACTACCAGGAAACGAGAGTAATGGTCCACAATGGTGAGGGCGTACACATAGCCTGACCGGCTTGGTGTTAACTTCACGTGGTCCAGGGCCACCAACTCCAGGGGCTGCTTCGTGACAATTGGCTGTAGGGGAGACCTTTGGCTGGCATCATCCTTCCGCCTCAAGTTACACGGGCCACAGTCTCGGCACCATTTCTCGATCATCTTTCTCATGTGCACCCAGTAGAACCGATCACGGAGTAAGGCCTCCAACTTCTTCCACCCGAAGTGCCCGGCGTTATCATGATACGCTGCTAGGACCATTGGAGCATCCCTCTGCGGAACCACTATCTGCCAGACAAGTTCATTTGTTCGATAGTTGACATATCTCTTGCAGAGCTTGCCTTGGTAGGTGAACAGTCGTCCCCTCTCTTTCCACAACTGCTGGGCTTCTTCTGGAGCATCTGGGCCAAGATGAGTCTCAGCTTGTGCTAGCTTTTCTTTGACCAATCGCACAGCCGGGTCACCGTTCTGTGTCTCTTCCCAATTATGGTGGAGTAATGGGTTAACCGAGACCTCGTGTTGGCTCGAGCGCTTCACTCCCACAGCATGCTCACACTGGGAAACACCCTGATGATGGAAAGCCGGTAACTCTATCTCTTCGAGTTCATCCAGGTCTTCTCCAGATTCGGGTAAGTGAGGCATTCTGGACAGCGCATCAGCATTGTTATTCTTCTTGCCAGCCCGATACTTGATGGTAAAGTCAAAGTTAGACAGCCGGGCCATCCACCGCTGTTCCAACGCACCTAACTTGGCTGTTGCCAGGTGTGTCAACGGATTGTTGTCCGTGAAGATGGTGAACTTGGCCGACGCCAGATAGTGCTTGAAGCGTTCAGTCACTGCCCAAACAATAGCGAGGAACTCCAGCTTGAAGGAACTGTAGTTTTCTGGATTCCTTTCTGTGGGCCGAAGCTTCCTACTGGCGTACGCTATCACCTTCTCTCTGCCTCCCTGCACCTGGGACAACACGGCTCCCAGGCCCACGTTGCTGGCGTCTGTATACAGTACAAACGGCTGGCTGTAGTCAGGGTAGGCCAGAATTTCTTCTCCCGTGAGAGCCCCTTTCAGCTGGACAAAGGATGTTTCTAGTTGGCTGCTCCATTCAAAGGGAGGGCTCTGCTTCTTAGCCTGCTTTGGCTGGCCCACCAGGAGATCTTGAAGGGGCGCTGCTATCTTGGTGAAACCATCAATGAACCTTCGGTAGTAGCCCACCAGCCCCAGGAACTGCCGCACCTCCTTTACCGTGGTGGGTCTTGGCCAGTCCTTGATTACGGTGACTTTCTCCGGATCAGGTGCCACACCTTCTGCGCTGACCACATGACCCAGGTACTGTACCTTTGGCTTCAAGAGGTGACATTTGGACGGCTTGATCTTCAGGCCATATTTTGACAAAGACTCAAACACTTCTGCTAAGTGCTTCAGGTGGTCTTCATAAGTCTTGGAGTAGACTATGACGTCATCCAGGTACAACAGCACGGTTTCGAAGTTGTGGTGGCCCAAGCAGCACTCCATCAACCGTTGGAATGTCCCTGGGGCGTTGCAGAGCCCGAATGGCATACAGTTGAACTCGCAGAGGCCCATTGGCGTCGTGAATGCAGTCTTCTCCTTGTCCGCCTCTGCCACGGGAACCTGCCAATACCCACTGGTGAGATCCAAGGTGGAGAAATAGTTAGCTGACTTTAAGGCTGTTAGTGACTCCTCTATTCTGGGTAGTGGATAAGCATCTTTATGTGTAATGCGGTTAATTTGCCTGTAATCTACACACATTCTCATTGTACCATCTTTTTTCTTTACGAGCACTAGTGGAGCTGCCCAGGGGCTACAACTATCTCTGATAACCCCAGCCTCCTTCATTTCCCGTAACATTTCTTTGGCACGCTGATACTGTGCGGGGGGTACAGGGCGGTATCTCTCTTTAACGGGAGGATGATCACCCGTGGGGATTTGATGTTTAACCCCTTTCACCTGCCCAAAATCTAGGGGGTGTTTGCTGAAGACCCGCTCGTACTCCTGTACCACCCGGTAAACCCCATGCTTTTGGTGTGAGGGGGTGGAGTCGGTGCCCACATGTAAGTTTTGGCACCAGTCTTCCAGCTGCCCCTTGGAGCCATTGTCTTCCGCCTGGTCGGACGGGATCAAGGGTTCCACTGCTTTGATGGTGTTGTTGCTGACAGTGTACAATTTTGCTACAGTGGCGTACCGGGGCAATTTGGCTTCCTCCTCCCCACAATTCAGGACACGGATGGGCACTCTCCCCTTGCGGACGTCTGCTACCCCTCTGGCTATCAGGACTCCAGGCCTGCTGTCTGAATACACCGGTTCTACCAAGGCATGGTAATCCTGACCCTTGAGGCCTATTGCTGCCCGACACCATATCAACATTTCACTTCTTGGGGGTATTGCAATGGGGAGGGGGTCACTTACCCTCACACTGCCAATTTCTCCTCCGGCCAGCTCTACCTGCTGCCTCCTCATCAGGGCTCTGATCTCCCTCTGTAGGGCACGCTGCTGCCCGGAGCTGGCAGTTTCAGACGCCTGTTGCAACAAAATTATCACTTCGGCAACACAATTTTCTATCACATTTGTACCAATGGTTACCAATGGGTCAGATTCTTTGCGATCAATATCTACAATTATCATCCCCTGACATGGCAATTCTACCCGCCCCACTTTAATGGTTACTTCTTTGTACCCAATTTGAGGTAAGGGCTGACCATTACTGGCCACAATTGTTAAATCATCATCTGGGCCATGGTCAATGTCTGAATCAGCCCAATATCTTTTGTACAGTTTGTAGGGGATGGTTGTTACCTGGGACCCCGTATCCAGGAGGGCATTCAAAGGGATCCCATCCAGCACAATAGGAAGGACCGGTCGTCCTCCCACATACTTGCTGCGGCTGGGTGTTGAGCCGGGCTTCCTTACACCTGGGGGTCGGCTCCTGGCCCCAGGCTCGGCCCATTTAAAGGACAGTATCGTGCAATGTGGCCCGCCTGGCTGCAGCGGCGGCAGATCGGTTGTCCCGTTGAATCATACCGGTCTGTGTCTCTGCCTCGGGTCGGCGGAACCCTCCTCTGTCGCATCCATGGGACGTCATCTGGGCTGGAGGCCAACTCGATTCTTGCAGGCGATGGGGTCACTTGTAGAGACTGCACGGTCTTGGCAAGGGCAGCTACAGTCTTGGTCAGCTCCTGGACCTGCTGTCTGAGCTCTGCAGTGGGATCCTTATCCAGGGACTGCGCCTCAGCCCCTGCAGTGGCTCGTGTTGCAGGCACCACCCCGGGGTACGTGATAGCAAGAGGCCGGAGGGGTACTGGGTCATTCGGTGTAGATTCTCTCAGTACCCGGATGGCCTGGTCCTTAAACTTTGCAAAGTCCAGAGCAGGGTTCTGCAGGACCATGATACGCAGCTGGGTCCTGTGGGCATCTGACAGGAGCCCCTCTATGAACTGCTCAGTTAGGAGTTTGTGTTCCTCACGTACACTCTCTGGGTCCACTTGTTTAACCGCTTTCAGGGCCTCTTGCAGGTTTAGGGCATAGTCCCTTATGCTGTCTGTGGCCCGCTGCTTGCACCCAAAGAATCTCATCTTTATCTCTGCTGCGGTGCGGGTGTCAAAAGTACTCTTTAGCTTGGCCAGTATCTGGGTTACTGTCCCTTTATCTGTATCAGGCCAGGACTTCACTTCACGCTGGGCTGCGCCGGCTAGCTGTCCCATTAATATGCCCACCTTCTGGCTCTCAGTCAGCGGATACACCCGGAACAAGCTGTGCAGGCTTTCTCTGAAGTCGCTCAAGGTATGGGACTCCCCGGAGTACTGCGGCAGCCATTCTGCGCCCGGTATGTACGGCATGGTGATCGGCATTACCGGCGCTACAGCGGGGGATGGGGCGACGGCGACAGGGATCGCTTCGGCTGGTGCTGCGGCGTCTCGGGCTATGGCAGCCACCTGCCCTCCCTCTGCGTCGGACATCTTCCTCCCCCTTAGTGAACCTTACCAGGCTCCGTTCACTTTTCAAATTTCCTTCTGGGTCGCGCGGGGTTAACAGCGCTCTGCTCTGATGGCGCGCTCCCTTCGCGCTCTTTGTCAGGCACGCCCCCCTTCTTCCTGCGCTCAGTGAGGCTAATGGCGGCGGCAGTTTTCAAACAGTGAAACACGCAGTAATACAGTCTTTAAAGCGCAATTCTTCAGGCGCACAGTACCCGGTGTGACCGGGCACGAAATCCTGTTCGTGACGCCAAAGTTGACTCGCCCACCCCAGGGCTATGGGACACCCGGTGCCGGGCCGGACTAGTCCGGTGGTAGTCAGTGGTGGCTGGGCCCGGCTCCGTGGCCCTGGTGGGTGTCAGTTGAATATGTGGCTGATGAGTTAAAGTTAATGTTCGTGACGCCACCTGTGGTATGCGGCTATTAAGCCGCCGCTGCTATGGGAGAACTCCGGGGTGATGTTATGGCAGCTATGATGGTACTGCTCCCCACAGGTGGAGCGATGCCCCGGGATACCGTTGGTGCCCGTGAAAGTCTATGGTGTTGTGTGGCTAACACGGTGCAGGGCCGACAGGCGAGGAAAGAACCAGGCACAAACAACAGTCTCTTTACCTTCTCCTCTTTTACTCTGGGAACAGTCCAGTCCTGGGAGACCGTTACAGGTGGTGATGGGGATCCGGTCGGCCTGGAAGTACTTGGGATGATCTTTCTGGCCAGCTGAGTATGAGGCCTACTCCTGTACTTTGCTTTGTGATGATAGGACCCTGCTTCTCTGAATCCAGCAATGGCCCTCTTCGCTGCTGGGACCAATAGCACGTCCCTTCTTTCTGTAGGTGGCTGCGCAGACCCTCTCTCTGGTGCTTCTCCGCTGGAGTCCACACCGGGCCCTGATGCTACAGCTGTACCTTGGATGTTTCTGGGCCAGGGGCTTGCAGCTCTCCTGCCCTTCGGACTCGGCTACCAGGGACGGATTTTATACCCTGGCAACCACAGACTCCGATGTCTGAGTCTCTCTGCTGCCTCTCAGCTATTCCTGCTTCTCTGGGCCAAGCTGCTCCAGCTCCAGGCCCCAGATTCACAGGACAGCTCACTCTGCGTCTGTTCACTTCCACTACTCCCTTCAGACTGACTCCACTTCCTCCCTCTGGTCAGGTAGAGGAAGGCTCCCTGGAATTCCAGGTTCAGAGCTCCCCCTGCTGGCCGGAGGGAGAACTGTGTTGGGTGTTAAACCTGCTGGCCAATGGATCTCCCAATTACCTCCAGGCTCAGCATTAACCCTTTGGGAGGGCAATGCTGTTGTGGCGACCAGGTCCTAGGGCGCCACACTGTCCCTTCTCTATAATGAGCATTATACTATATGGAAGACTATGGGGTGCATTATACTACTATACAATGTATACACCCATATCCTGTCCACCGCTATTAACTTGAGAACGGCGGCAGCTATAGGCATAGATTTGGTGTCTAGCTATAGTAAAGTAGCCATGCGGTATGCAAGGAAACCACCTATAGTGCCATGAGTTAGCATTTTTATCTCAAAAACGGAACGAGATAGAGAAAAAAGGTGAATTAAAAAATTGTAGGCCATGATCAATTCAATATCAATCAACACACTGTATGTAGGACTATTGTACCGCCCTGCAGGCTTGGCTGCGACCGCCGAGCTGCTTGGATCCGTGCTCGCACTGCGGGTGGTGGCTCGAGCCTCTCACGGGATTTGGGGTGTTTGGTTTGAAATGATAGTTCGTGACGCCACCCACGGGTTGTGGTGATTGTAGACACCACCGCTGTGGTGAAGGTGTGGGGGCCCCTGGGAGCGGTGTAGTAGTGCAGCTAGGTGTTGACCCCTCCGTGGGTAGGGGATGTTGGTCCAGGGGTCCGGTGGGCTGGGGCCCGGGTGCAGGGTGTAGTGTTGCGGTGCAGCGCGTCGCGGTGCCGGATGGCACTGGTGTACTCACTCTGACACAAGACACTGGGGTCGCTGGTAAACCAAACAGAGTGATGAACGGGGCCCGCAGCCGCCTGCAGCTTTTCCCAGATTAGGTTGGTAATGTCCACCTTTCTCCTGCACGTCTGTATGTGAATCTTGACTCCTGTGCCTAGGCACCGGTAGTCCGCTCCCCAATGTGTATCTGTCGTAGGAGCCCGTTTGCCCGCAGACGCTGGCCCTTTGGATCTCTGGCCCTTGGCGGTGGCACTTATCCGAAATGGTGTGGCTGTTGCCTTCAATCGGGACTTAGGTGGGAATGAACCCCTGAGGTCCAGACCGCAATCAGTTAATTTGACTATGGTGGTGGCTTCTAGCCTAGTTCGGGGTCTGAGTACCCTGCTTTGTGCTCCGGTATCCAGTTGGCTCCCCGGTTCGGTTCCGGCAGGCCACTACCCTGTTCCGGTCCCTTACGGTTCCACCGGTTGTCTTCCTGGTCTCCTGCAGGCGGCCACTACCGTCTGCCTCCTTGCCAATGGTGACTGGGCTCCAACCCAGCCACCAGAGCAGTCCTTGGCAGGCCTGAGCACAGGTCTGCTTCTGGACTTGAACTTGACTCCTTCCAGAGCCTGAGCTTGACTTCAACTCCTTTGTTTTCCTGCCTCCAGGCATGTGAACTCCTCGGTGGGTGGAGCCAACCACCTGGCTCCACCCCCCCTGGTGTGGACATCAAACCTGGAGGGTGGTGACAAGGCTTTTAGTTTGACTGCTGTTACCTAACTGGGAAGGGGTGTGTGTAGTGTTGTTGTGTCTACCTGGGACGACCTGGATTCTATATGGAGGACTGTGGTATGCATTAGATTATATGGAGGACTATGGGGGAGTATTATGTTATATGGAGGACTATGGGGTGCATTATATTATATGTAGGACTATTGGGGGTGCACTATATGATATTGAGGACTATGGGGTGTGCGTTATTCTATATGGACGGCTATGAGGGGCCCATTATATTATATGGAAAGCTGTTTAAGAGCCATTATACTGTATGCAAGCAATTGTGCAGTGTGAAGGATTGTGTGGGGTCCATTATACTGTGTGGAGTGCTGTGTGGAGGCCAAAATACTGTTTGGATGGCTACTGGGAGTCATTATACAGTGTGAAGAGGTGTGGGGGCCATTATAGTGTATGTTATCCTATTATACTGTACGGAGGGCTGTGGGGGGGGTCACAGTTGGGGGATCACACTTTGTTGGGGTCACCATACTTGGCAGGGTAGTTGAGGGGTTATACAGTAGGGTCTTCATACTCAGTGTGTGGAGGCTACTGTGGAGGAAATCACTATGGGGTTATTGTACAGTATTTGTGGGACATTTTTGTTGGCTACCCACTATGCGTGCAATGATAGGTGGTTTTAGAGGCTTCAATTGAAGGAAAATTACTTTGTAAGGGCTGTAAAGTTGTGGGGTATGCTCTTCTGTGACCTAGCCAAAAAATTAACTATTTTGAGGGGGGAAGCCCCAATTAGAACTAGTACTATGGGGCCCCATGATTTCTATGTATGTCCCTGCTTTGGAGTGTATGAGTAAATGATAGTATCTACAGCAGGGGTCTCAAACTCGGCTGAGTTTAAGGGCCACACATAGAAAGAAAAATTATTTGAGGGGCCGCATTCTTTGCTGGACCCAGTGCCATTTTTAGAGATCGCATATTTTTTTCTATGCACCTTTGGGTCACGTTTTTTGGACATTTTTCGCTCGTTTATTATAACAAACGTGCACTTTTTTATTTCAGTTTATATAAAAAGTATTTATTAATGGGAAAAATAAAATCATTCTTTATTTTGAATTTTTTTTTTTTTACATTTTATCCCCTTCTTGTAAGTAATATCATTTTTCAATTACCACCATATAGTAATTTTGGCCAATATTTTGTAGTAATATTTCCATCCTGGTCCTCATCTTTTAGTAATGTCCCTATCCTATGGTAATGTGCCCATATTGTCCCCCGTGTTAGTAATGTGCCCATATTGTCCCCCGTGGTAGTAATGTGCCCAAATTGTCCCCCGTGGTAGTAATGTGCCCATATTGTCTCCCATGGTAGTAATGTGCCCATATTGGCCCCCGTGGTAGTAATGTGCCCATATTGTCCCCCGTGGTAGTAATGTGCCCATATTGTCTCTTTGTAGTAATGTGCTCATATTTTCCCCTGTGATAATGTGCCCATATTGTTTATTTATAGTAATGTCCCATATTGTCCCCTTGTAATAATATGCCCATATTGCCCCCTTGTACTAAGGTGCCCATATTGTGCCCTTGTAGTAAGGTGCCCATATTGTGCCCTTGTAGTAAGGTGCCCATATTGTGCCCTTGCAGTAATATAAGTATATTGCCCTATTGTACCAATGTCCCTATCCTGTAATAATATCCCCTGTTGTGACATTGTTCACATACAAAAAGAAAAAAAAAAAAAAGATTCTTCTCACCTCTCCTCCGTTCCCTCAGTGTCTTCCTTACCTGCTTCTTGCAGGACTCAGGCATCTAGATCCCGTGAGGGCTGTGACGATTGCTGTCCGGTACACGGGACCGCCGCCATCAGCGCTTTCCTTCTGGGGAACGATTTACGGCACTGCTGCTCTACTCACATCATTACTAATAGCAGCCGCACCGGCAAATCAGAATATACCCCCGCTAGCTGCTAGCCTCTGACTGGCCGGCAGCAGCTGCCATTAGTAAAGCGGTGTAGAGACGTGCTGCAAGTTTTACTCACCAGAAGGAAATCGCTGACGGCGGCGGCCCCGTGTATGTACTGAGCGCAATCGTCATGGGGTGTAGGTGTCTGCGGGCCGCAACAAGCAGCCTCATGGGCTACATGCAGCCCGCGGGCCATGTATTTGAGACCTCTGATCTAGAGGAAATGTGGCGCCGCTGAGGCTTCAGTCGCCACATAGTATTGCACCCAAATTTCGGTGTAATGCTAAACCCGGATCCTAAAGAGGTCAGTCCCGGTTTCACCACATTACACACTCAAATACAGGTTGCCCTGTTCCCACCGGGGACTGGCCTAGGGTAAATGTGGCATTTACAGGATGCCCTCACACAGGGGCCCTAGTCCCACTAGTTTAGGACCTGGGGGGGCGGGGGAATGTGCAGCCATCAGGGGGAGTCAGGAGCCAACACAACAGTTAGGGAGTTCTCCAGCAGGAGAAGAACGGAGCAGTCGCATCTTACAGGTTCTCCGGTGGGAAAGAGCAGAAGTTCACACGATTGCTGTGGGGAGAGTGAACCTGCTCCCCACGGAATCAACGCCACACAGGGCGGCAGGACCCTAGGGAAGATCATACTCCATGTTAGTTTTCCAGAATCTGCCTGGACGGGGAAAGTTTCAAGCTTCCTGACCACAAAGCGCCCTAGAGAACAGTGCCATATAGGATCCGGATCCTAAGATAACGCCAGACCCCACATCGTAACCGTGGCACCTGCATATAGGGACAAGAGTTCTACTCGTGAAACCCAGGGTGCCCTCGTACCTTCAAGCCAGGGGGATCCACAGACAGGCGTTACAAGGAGGAAACCCACCGAACACCCAAACCAGACTGATCTCTAATGGGTTCGGGTTCGACAGAGCCAATCATAGCAAGTGACTAGTATAACCCAGGTGAGCGTCATAGTACTAAAAGTGAGTAAACAACCTGGAACTGCAGCCATAGACTGTCTCTTCATTACAGTCACTGCCGCTCCACCCTTCGGCGCCCGCCATTACTACTCCCCTCATCATCTTCCCCGGAGCCTGCTCCTCCTGTGGGGAGTGATACCATCCATAGCTGTTACCATCATCTGCCCTGAAGGACAGCAACAGCAGCGGCGGCCCATTCCCTCGTTGCCATGCCACAAGTGGCGTCACGACATTCACCTCACTACTTACCCCCATCATCCTTCCCCAGCCATCTTCTGTACGCCTCGGGGCAACTTCAGTCGACGGCCTGGTAACAAGTAGGTTAACCGCCTGCCACGTGGGGCACTACAGAAACACACGCAAACAAGGGGAGAACATGTATGTTACCAAGGATCACAGCGCTGCAAAGCAACAATGCTAGCCACTGAGCCACCATGCTGCCCTGCAAAGTGATGGTATATAACGGTATTGACTCGCCCACCCCAGGGCTAGGGGACACCCGGTGCCGGGCCGGACTAGTCCGATGGTAGTCAGTGGTGGCTGGGCCCGGCTCCGTGGCCCTGGTGGGTGTCAGTTGAATATGTGGCTGATGAGTTGAAGTTAATGTTCGTGACGCCACCTGTGGTATGCGGCTATTAAGCCGCCGCTGCTATGGGAGAACTCCGGGGTGATGTTATGGCAGCTATGATGTTACTGCTCCCCACAGGTGGAGCGATGCCCCGGGATACAGTTGGTGCCCGTGAAAGTCTATGGTGTTGTGTGGCTAACACGGTGCAGGGCCGACAGGCGAGGAAAGAACCAGGCACAAACAACAGTCTCTTTACCTTCTCCTCTTTTACTCTGGGAACAGTCCAGTCCTGGGAGACCGTTACAGGTGGTGATGGGGATCCGGTCGGCCTGGAAGTACTTGGGATGATCTTTCTGGCCAGCTGAGTATGAGGCCTACTCCTGTACTTTGCTTTGTGATGATAGGACCCTGCTTCTCTGAATCCAGCAATGGCCCTCTTTGCTGCTGGGACCGATGGCACGTCCCTTCTTTCTGTAGGTGGCTGCGCAGACCCTCTCTCTGGTGCTTCTCCGCTGGAGTCCACACCGGGCCCTGATGCTGCAGCTGTACCTTGGATGTTTCTGGGCCAGGGGCTTGCAGCTCTCCTGCCCTTCGGACTCGGCTACCAGGGGCGGATTTTATACCCTGGCAACCACAGACTCCGATGTCTGAGTCTCTCTGCTGCCTCTCAGCTATTCCTGCTTCTCTGGGCCAAGCTGCTCCAGCTCTAGGCCCCAGATTCACAGGACAGCTCACTCTGCGTCTGTTCACTTCCACTACTCCCTACAGACTGGCTGCACTTCCTCCCTCTGGTCAGGTAGAGGAAGGCTCCCTGGAATTCCAGGTTCAGAGCTCCCCCTGCTGGCCGGAGGGAGAACTGTGTTGGGTGTTAAACCTGCTGGCCAATGGATCTCCCAATTACCTCCAGGCTCAGCATTAACCCTTTGGGAGGGCAATGCTGCTGTGGCGACCAGGTCCTAGGGCGCCACACTCCCCCTTAGTTAAATTCAGTACTCCCGGACTGTGGAAACAAAACATAACATGTCATACTTTTCATCCCAATATGGGAGGCACATTATTTTTAACGTTACAACTTCAGACAGTACTATAAGAGTCCAGTGTGGCTCCCTGCCGGGTGTCCATTACACTGCTCCATGGGGGACCCGCCGCGATCAAACCCCCAACGTAGGCTCTGGGCGTGCGTCAGAGCATTGATGACCCCACTCTATGCACGCCGGACGGGTTTTTCTTCAGGGGTGTTGAGCACACTGGTGCTAACTATAAACAATTTAGGTGTTGGCCACCCATAGTCCAGTGGCCCAATTGTCCATTTTCGCAATCACAAAAAAAAACATTTTGTACACGACATTACAGACTTTTCACATAACTATTTACATTCTAATAAATACTCTTTCTTTATATAGTTGATTCCCTATACCTTAGAGGGGGTTGTCCCCGAGTGCTGCGTTGAGACCTGCGTAGCTCTGGTGTTTGTCCCTGACTACTTAGTGTGTCTCCTATCTCAGCACTACCGGTAGGCCTAACCCCAATAGGTATGCATGATGATTGCCTATGTGGTCTAGGAGTCGCCAAGGGTATGACAGGTTCACCACTGACAGGGGGTTGATCCTCCTGTTCCACTGCTGGCGTGTCACCGCGTGTCGGGGCGGACGGTTCTTTGGGTGGATCCGGAACCTGTTCTGTTTCTGGCTCGACCAACTGTGGGAACGTCAGGACCGGTACCACTACGGCACCATTTATGCGGGTCCAAGTCTTGGGGAATTTGCCGAGGATCGTTTGTATCATCTCTTCCCCTTCTTCTCGAACTTCCTCCACTTCCCTTTGAACTTTGCACCGCTCAGGGCACGTCTTCAGGCGGTCTCTGGATATTGCTTGACAAGTCTTGCCTTCGTCCTTGCTTATGAGGCACACCTTACTGTTGTCAAAGTTGGAGGGGATAATGGTGTAGGGCTCGTTCTCCCACTGATCATCCAATTTATGCGTCCTCCGCTTCTTCTTGAGGACTTGTTCTCCAGGTGCTAAGGGAGTTGCTGGGGCCGTTTGATTGTACTGCTGCTCTTGTCTTGTTCTGGCTTGAGACAGGCTCCTCTCTACGCATTCCTGGACCTTACGGTACTGCTGCTGCCGTTCTGTATCCCAATCCTCTATTTCTTGAACCGCCTCAGGCGACACAGTCCCCATCTCAAAGTCTACAGGCAACCTGCCAGGTCTGGCTCGCATCAGGTAAGCGGGGCTGCAGTTGGTCGAATTTACTGGGATATGGTTGTACAGGTCGACCAGATCTGGCAGCTTCTCTGGCCATTGGTTCCTTTCTTCCAGAGGTAGAGTCTTCAGCATATCAATAACCACATGGTTCATTTTCTCGCACAGTCCATTGGTTTGGGGGTGGTACGGTGTTGTTCTGATTTTCTTACAACCGTACATGTTACAAAACTCTTGGAACACCTCCGCCTCGAACGCAGGGCCTTGATCGGTCAGTACCCTTTCCGGATAACCGTGAGGCCGGCAAAAGGATGCCTGGAACGCTTTAGCTGCTGTTCTGGCTGTCTGGTCCTTCACAGGCACTACTACCAGGAAACGAGAGTAATGGTCCACAATTGTGAGGGCGTACACATAGCCTGACCGGCTTGGTGTTAACTTCACGTGGTCCAGGGCCACCAACTCCAGGGGCTGCTTCGTAACAATTGGCTGTAGGGGAGACCTTTGGCTGGCATCATCCTTCCGCCTCAGGTTACACGGGCCACAGTCTCGGCACCACTTCTCGATCACCTTTCTCATGTGCACCCAATAGAACCGATCACGGAGTAGGGCCTCCAACTTCTTCCACCCAAAGTGGCCTGCGTTATCATGATAAGCTGCTAGGACCATTGGAGCATCCCTCTGCGGAACCACGATCTGCCAGACAAGTTCATTTGTTCGCCAGTTGACGTGTCTCTTGCAGAGCTTGCCTTGGTAGGTGAACAGTCGTCCCCTCTCTTTCCACAACTGCTGGGCTTCTTCTGGAGCATCTGGACCAAGATGAGTCTCAGCTTGTGCTAGCTTTTCTTTGACCAATCGCACCGCCGGGTCACCGTTCTGTGTCTCTTCCCAATTATGGTGGAGTAATGGGTTAACCGGGACCTCGTGTTGGCTCGAGCGCTTCACTCCCACAGCATGCTCACACTGGGAAACGCCCTGATGATGGAAAGCCGGTAACTCTATCTCTTCGAGTTCATCCAGGTCTTCTCCAGATTCGGGTAAGTGAGGCATTCTGGACAGCGCATCAGCATTGTTATTCTTCTTGCCAGCCCGGTACTTAATGGTAAAGTCAAAGTTAGACAGCCGGGCCATCCATCGCTGTTCCAACGCCCCTAACTTGGCTGTTGCCAGGTGTGTCAACGGATTGTTGTCCGTGAAGATGGTGAACTTGGCCGACGCCAGATAGTGTTTGAAGCGTTCAGTCACTGCCCAAACAATAGCGAGGAACTCCAGCTTGAAGGAACTGTAATTTTCTGGATTCCTTTCTGTGGGCCGAAGCTTCCTACTGGCGTACGCTATCACCTTCTCCCTGCCTCCCTGCACCTGGGACAAAACGGCTCCCAGGCCCACGTTGCTGGCGTCTGTATACAGTACAAACGGCTGGCTGTAGTCAGGGTAGGCCAGAATTTCTTCTCCCGTGAGAGCCCCTTTCAGCTGGACAAAGGAGGTTTCTAGTTGGCTGCTCCATTCAAATGGAGGGCTCTGCTTCTTAGCCTGCTTTGGCTGGCCCACCAGGAGATCTTGAAGGGGCGCTGCTATCTTGGTGAAACCATCAATGAACCTTCGGTAGTAGCCCACCAGCCCAAGGAACTGCCGCACCTCCTTTACCGTGGTGGGTCTTGGCCAGTCCTTGATTACGGTGACTTTCTCCGGATCAGGTGCCACACCTTCTGCGCTGACCACATGACCCAGGTACTGTACCTTTGGCTTCAAGAGGTGACATTTGGACGGCTTGATCTTCAGGCCATATTTTGACAAAGACTCGAACACTTCTGCTAAGTGCTTCAGGTGGTCTTCATAAGTCTTGGAGTAGACTATGACGTCATCCAGGTACAACAGCACGGTTTCGAAGTTGTGGTGGCCCAAGCAGCACTCCATCAACCGTTGGAATGTCCCTGGGGCGTTGCAGAGCCCGAATGGCATGCAGTTGAACTCGCAGAGGCCCATCGGCGTCGTGAATGCAGTCTTCTCCTTGTCCGCCTCTGCCACGGGAACCTGCCAATACCCACTGGTGAGATCCAAGGTGGAGAAATAGTTAGCTGACTTTAAGGCTGTTAGTGACTCCTCTATTCTGGGTAGGGGATAAGCATCTTTATGTGTAATGCGGTTAATTTGCCTGTAATCTACACACATTCTCATTGTACCATCCTTTTTCTTTACGAGCACTAGTGGAGCTGCCCAGGGGCTACAACTATCTCTGATAACCCCAGCCTCCTTCATTTCCCGTAACATTTCTTTGGCACGCTGATACTGTGCGGGGGGTACAGGGCGGTATCTCTCTTTAACGGGAGGATGATCACCCGTGGGGATTTGATGTTTAACCCCTTTCACCTGCCCAAAATCTAGGGGGTGTTTGCTGAAGACCCGCTCGTACTCCTGTACCACCCGGTAAACCCCATTCTTTTGGTGTGAGGGGGTGGAGTCGGTGCCCACATGTAAGTTTTGGCACCAGTCTTCCAGCTGCCCCTTGGAGCCCTTGTCTTCCGCCTGGTCGGACGGGATCAAGGGTTCCACTGCTTTGATGGTGTTGTTGCTGACAGTGTACAGTTTTGCTACAGTGGCGTACCGGGGCAATTTGGCTTCCTCCTCCCCACAATTCAGGACACGGATGGGCACTCTCCCCTTGCGGACGTCTGCTACCCCTCTGGCTATCAGGACTCCAGGCCTACTGTCTGAATACACCGGTTCTACCAAGGCATGGTAATCCTGACCCTTGAGGCCTATTGCTGCCCGACACCATATCAACATTTCACTTCTTGGGGGTATTGCAATGGGTAGGGGGTCACTTACCCTCGCACTGCCAATTTCTCCTCCGGCCAGCTCCACCTGCTGCCTCCTCATCAGGGCTCTGATCTCCCTCTGTAGGGCACGCTGCTGCCCGGAGCTGGCAGTTTCAGACGCCTGCTGCAACAAAATTATCACTTCGGCAATACAATTTTCTATCACATTTGTACCAATGGTTACCAGCGGGTCAGATTCTTTGCGATCAATATCTACAATTATCATCCCCTGACATGGCAATTCCACCCGCCCCACTTTAATGGTTACTTCTTTATACCCAATTTGAGGTAAGGGCTGACCATTACTGGCCACAATTGTTAAATCATCATCTGGGCCATGGTCAATGTCTGAATCAGCCCAATATCTTTTGTACAGTTTATAGGGGATGGTCGTTACCTGGGACCCAGTATCCAGGAGGGCATTCAAAGGGATCCCATCCAGCACAATAGGAAGGACCGGTCGTCCTCCCACATACTTGCTGCGGCTGGGGGTTGAGCCGGGCTTCCTTACACCTGGGGGTCGGCTCCTGGCCCCAGGCTCGGCCCATTTAAAGGACAGTATCGTGCAATGTGGCCCGCCTGGCTGCAGCGGCGGCAGATCGGTTGTCCCGTTGAATCATACCGGTCTGTGTCTCTGCCTCGGGTCGGCGGAACCCTCCTCTGTCGCATCCATGGGACGTCATCTGGGCTGGAGGCCAACTCGATTTTTGCAGGCGATGGGGTCACTTGTAGGGACTGCACGATCTTGGCAAGGGCAGCTACAGTCTTGGTCAGCTCCTGGAACTGCTGTCTGAGCTCTGCAGTGGGATCCTTATCCAGGGACTGCGCCTCAGCCCCTGCAGTGGCTCGTGTTGCAGGCACCACCCCGGGGTACGTGATAGCAAGAGGCCGGAGGGGCACTGGGTCATTCGGTGTAGATTCTCTCAGTACCCGGATGGCCTGGTCCTTAAACTTTGCAAAGTCCAGAGCAGGGTTCTGCAGGACCATGATACGCAGCTGGGTCCTGTGGGCATCTGACAGGAGCCCCTCTATGAACTGCTCAGTTAGGAGTTTGTGTTCTTCACGTACACTCTCTGGGTCCACTTGTTTAACCGCTTTCAGGGCCTCCTGCAGGTTTAAGGCATAGTCCCTTATGCTGTCTGTGGGCCGCTGCTTGCACCCAAAGAATCTCATCTTTATCTCTGCTGCGGTGCGGGTGTCAAAAGTACTCTTTAGCTTGGCCAGTATCTGGGTTACTGTCCCTTTATCTGTATCAGGCCAGGACTTCACTTCACGCTGGGCTGCGCCGGCTAGCTGTCCCATTAATATGCCCACCTTCTGGCTCTCAGTCAGCGGATACACCCGGAATAAGCTGTGCAGGCTTTCTCTGAAGTCGCTCAAGGTATGGGACTCCCCGGAATACTGCGGCAGCCATTCTGCGCCCGGTATGTACGGCATGGTGATCGGCATTACCGGCGCTACAGCGGGGGATGGGGCGACGGCGACAGGGATCGCTTCGGCGGGCGCTGCGGCGTCTCGGGCTATGGCAGCCACCTGCCCTCCCTCTGCGTCGGACATCTTCCTCCCCCTTAGTGAACCTTACCAGGCTCCGTTCACTTTTCAAATTTCCTTCCGGGTCGCGCGGGGTTAACAGCGCTCTGCTCTGATGGCGCGCTCCCTTCGCGCTCTTTGTCAGGCACGCCCCCCTTCTTCCTGCGCTCAGTGAGGATAATGGCGGCGGCAGTTTTCAAACAGTGAAACACGCAGTAATACAGTCTTTAAAGCGCAATTATTCAGGCGCACAGTACCCGGTGGAACCGGGCACGAAATCCTGTTCGTGACGCCAAATGTTGACTCGCCCACCCCAGGGCTAGGGGACACCCGGTGCCGGGCCGGACTAGTCCGATGGTAGTCAGTGGTGGCTGGGCCCGGCTCCGTGGCCCTGGTGGGTGTCAGTTGAATATGTGGCTGATGAGTTGAAGTTAATGTTCGTGACGCCACCTGTGGTATGCGGCTATTAAGCCGCCGCTGCTATGGGAGAACTCCGGGGTGATGTTATGGCAGCTATGATGTTACTGCTCCCCACAGGTGGAGCGATGCCCCGGGATACAGTTGGTGCCCGTGAAAGTCTATGGTGTTGTGTGGCTAACACGGTGCAGGGCCGACAGGCGAGGAAAGAACCAGGCACAAACAACAGTCTCTTTACCTTCTCCTCTTTTACTCTGGGAACAGTCCAGTCCTGGGAGACCGTTACAGGTGGTGATGGGGATCCGGTCGGCCTGGAAGTACTTGGGATGATCTTTCTGGCCAGCTGAGTATGAGGCCTACTCCTGTACTTTGCTTTGTGATGATAGGACCCTGCTTCTCTGAATCCAGCAATGGCCCTCTTTGCTGCTGGGACCGATGGCACGTCCCTTCTTTCTGTAGGTGGCTGCGCAGACCCTCTCTCTGGTGCTTCTCCGCTGGAGTCCACACCGGGCCCTGATGCTGCAGCTGTACCTTGGATGTTTCTGGGCCAGGGGCTTGCAGCTCTCCTGCCCTTCGGACTCGGCTACCAGGGGCGGATTTTATACCCTGGCAACCACAGACTCCGATGTCTGAGTCTCTCTGCTGCCTCTCAGCTATTCCTGCTTCTCTGGGCCAAGCTGCTCCAGCTCTAGGCCCCAGATTCACAGGACAGCTCACTCTGCGTCTGTTCACTTCCACTACTCCCTACAGACTGGCTGCACTTCCTCCCTCTGGTCAGGTAGAGGAAGGCTCCCTGGAATTCCAGGTTCAGAGCTCCCCCTGCTGGCCGGAGGGAGAACTGTGTTGGGTGTTAAACCTGCTGGCCAATGGATCTCCCAATTACCTCCAGGCTCAGCATTAACCCTTTGGGAGGGCAATGCTGCTGTGGCGACCAGGTCCTAGGGCGCCACAGTATGCCAGATCATAAGTCTGTCTACTCAGTTGTCAGGCAATTAAGGCATAGCGAAGTATTTGAATGCCATGAACAGTGTTAATTGTGAAATTTAAATGGTTAAATGACTGATCTCTGCCTTTATAGCAGGCTTGAGGTTGTATATCACAGATGATGCCCTGCAGTGGAAGTGAGGTCATCAGGCTAAGTAAGATCATCCTAAGGCAACAAGACCAGTGGGCTACTAAAGCAACCAGCACATACAGTGCCTACAAGTAGTATTCAACCCCCTGCAGATTTAGCAGGTTTGATAAGATGCAAATAAGTTAGAGCCTGCAAACTTCAAACAAGAGCAGGATTTATTAACAGATGCATAAATCTTACAAACCAGCAAGTTATGTTGCTCAGTTAAATTTTAATAAATTTTCAACATACAAGTGTGGGTCAATTATTATTCAACCCCTAGGTTTAATATTTTGTGGAATAACCCTTGTTTGCAATTACAGCTAATAATCGTCTTTTATAAGACCTGATCAGGCTGGCACAGGTCTCTGGAGTTATCTTGGCCCACTCCTCCATGCAGATCTTCTCCAAGTTATCTAGGTTCTTTGGGTGTCTCATGTGACTTTAATCTTGAGCTCCTTCCACAAGTTTTCAATTGGGTTAAGGTCAGGAGACTGACTAGGCCACTGCAACACCTTGATTTTTTCCCTCTTGAACCAGGCCTTGGTTTTCTTGGCTGTGTGCTTTGGGTAGTTGTCTTGTTGGAAGATGAAATGACGACCCATCTTAAGATCCTTAATGGAGGAGCGGAGGTTCTTGGCCAAAATCTCCAGGTAGGCCGTGCTATCCATCTTCCCATGGATGCGGACCAGATGGCCAGGCCCCTTGGCTGAGAAACAGCCCCACAGCATGATGCTGCCACCACCATGCTTGACTGTAGGGATGGTATTCTTGGGGTCGTATGCAGTGCCATCCAGTCTCCAAACGTCACGTGTGTGGTTGGCACCAAAGATCTCGATCTTGGTCTCATCAGACCAGAGAACCTTGAACCAGTCTGTCTCAGAGTCCTCCAAGTGATCATGAGCAAACTGTAGACGAGCCTTGACATGACGCTTTGAAAGTAAAGGTACCTTACGGGCTCGTCTGGAACGGAGACCATTGCGGTGGAGTACGTTACTTATGGTATTGACTGAAACCAATGTCCCCACTGCCATGAGATCTTCCCGGAGCTCCTTCCTTGTCCTTGGGTTAGCCTTGACTCTTCGGACAAGCCTGGCCTCGGCACGGGTGGAAACTTTCAAAGGCTGTCCAGGCCGTGGAAGGCTAACAGTAGTTCCATAAGCCTTCCACTTCCGGATGATGCTCCCAACAGTGGAGACAGGTAGGCCCAACCCCTTGAAAAGGGTTTTGTACCCCTTGCCAGCCTTGTGACCCTCCACGATCTTGTCTCTGATGGCCTTGGAATGCTCCTTTGTCTTTCCCATGTTGACCAAGTTTGAGTGCTGTTCACAAAAGTTTGGGGACGGTCTTAATTAGTCAGAAAAGGCTGGGAAAATAGATAATTAATCCAAACATGTGAAGCTCATTGTTCTTTGTGCCTGAAATACTTCTTAATACTTTAGGGGAACCAAACAGAATTCTGGTGGATTGAGGGGTTGAATAATAAATGACCCTCTGAATAAACGTTTCACAATTTAAAAAAAAAGAAATAACATTCTTTTTTGCTGCAGTGCATTTCACACTTCCAGGCTGATACAGTCCAAATGTCACAATGCCAAGTTAATTCCGAATGTGTAAGGGTACCTTCACACTTAGCGATGCAGCAGCGATCCGACCAGCGATCTGACCTGGTCAGGATCGCTGCTGCATCGCTACATGGTCGCTGGTGAGCTGTCAAACAGGCAGATCTCACCAGCGACCAGTGAACAGCCCCCAGCCAGCAGCGACGTGCAAGCGACGCTGCGCTTGCACGGAGCCGCCGTCTGGAAGCTGCGGAGACTGGTAACTAAGGTAAACATCGGGTATGGTTACCCGATGTTTACATTAGTTACCAGTGTGAGCAGGGAGCAGGGAGCCGCGCACACTGAGCGCTGGCTCCTTGCTCTCCTAGCTACAGTACACATCGGGTTAATTAACCCGATGTGTAATGCAGCTACATGTGCAGAGAGCAGGGAGCCGCGCACACTGCTTAGCGCTGGCTCCTTGCTCTCCTAGCTGCTGTACACATCGGGTTAATTAACCCGATGTGTACAGCAGCTACATGTGCAGAGAGCCGGAGCCGGCAGCACAGGCAGCGTGAGAGCTGCAGAGGCTGGTAACTAAGGTAAATATCGGGTAACCACCTTGGTTACCCGATGTTTATCTTGGATACAGCTTACCTCAGCTGTCAGACGCCGGCTCCTGCTCCCTGCTCGCTTCATTTGTCGCTCTCTTGCTGTCACACACAGCGATCTGTGTGTCACAGCAGGAGAGCGGCTTTGAAGAAAACGAACCAGGGCTGTGTGTAACGAGCAGCGATCTCGCAGCAGGGGCCAGATCGCTGCTCAGTGTCACACACAGCGAGATCGCTAATGAGGTCACTGCTGCGTCACAAAAAGCGTGACTCAGCAGCGATCTCGGCAGCGAGCTCGCTGTGTGTGAAGCACCCCTTAACCTGCTAAATCTGCAGGGGGTTGAATACTACATGTAGGCACTGTAAATACTGTGCCATATGGTTAGTAGCTTCTACCACAACAGAGTCCATTGTGTTTGGGAGATGTGTCATCACCCTGCCCCCTCTTACCCCATCACCATTGACTGTAAACTGCTGTATATACGTTCTGGTGGAATGGGCCCTAGAAATGAACTGATTCTAAGATACATGGGGTGTAAGCGTAATTGTTACACAACGATCATCGGTTATGTATAAGGCTGCTTTCATACATCCGGTTTTTGCAGTGCGGCTCAATCCGGCTTAAAAACCTATGCAACGGATGCGGCGAAAAAAACGGATCCGTTGCATAAGTTTTTCCATGCGGCTCGGCCATTTTTTGCCGCAGGACGCCGCATCCAACATCCATAGGCTTGCACTGTAAATCGCGCCGCATCGCGCTGGATCTGGCGCAATGCGTTTTTTTGGCCACACAAAAAACGTGCCAGGCAACGTTCCATCCGGCCGCCGCATGGGCTAAATATGCCGCATCCGGCAAAAAACGGACGCAACGCAAGGCCATGCAGCACAATACGGCGCTAATGCAAGTCCATGCGGAAAAAACGCAACCGGCGTAAAAAAAAAAAAACAACAGAAAACGGTTGTGTTTTTTCTGCAAAGCGCCATATTGTGTGCTCAGCAAAAAACGGATGTGTGAAAGCAGCCTTAGGCTATGTGTCCACGTTGCTTTTTACCTGCTTTTTTGCTGCTTTTTCAACTGCAGCGTTTAATGCCAAAATGGATGTGTTCTGCTTTTCAAGCAAAGTCTATGGCAATTTGGGTTTCTTGTGCCCACTATGCAGTTCAAACTGCTGCTTTTTCAGGCAGAAATTTGGGCAAAAACTCTGCTTTGCAGTGCAAAACCCAAATGGCAAAAACAATTGACATGTCAATTGTTTTTGCCATTTGGGTTTTGCACTGCAAAGCTGAGTTTTTGTCCAAAGTTCTGCCTGAAAAAGGCTGCAGTTTGAACTGCATAGTGGGCACAAGAAACCCAAATTCCCATAGACTTTGCTTGAAAAGAAGTCATCCATTTTGGCATTAAACGCTGCAGTTGAAAAAGCAGCAAAAAAGCAGGTAAAAAGCAACGTGGACACATAGCCTTAGAAGGGTTTTAAAGGGCCTGTCCACTTTCTAGACAAGTACTTTGTAAATTAAAGGGGTATTCCCATCTCCGAGATCCTATCCCAATATGTTTTAGGTATAATAATAATAATAATAATAATAATAATAATAATACTATTAGCAAATACCTCCAATTAGAAATGTAGTATAGTTCTGATTCACTAAAGGGGGCTTTACACGCTACGATATCATTAATGTTTTGTCGTCGGGGGTCACGTTTTTAGTGACGCACATCCGGCGTCATTAACGATATCGCAGCGTGTGACACTGACCAGCAACCTTAAGCGACCTCAAAAATGGTGAAAATCGTTCACCATGGAGAGGTCGTCCCAAACTCAAAAATCGTTAAGGGTTGTTTATCCAGGTGGTTCATCGCTCATGCGGCAGCACACATCGCTATGTATGACACCGCAGGAGCGAGGAACGTCTCCTTACCTGCCGCCGGCCACAATGCGGAAGGAAGGAGGTGGGCGGGATGTTACGTCCTGCTCATCTCCGCCCCTCCGCTTTGATTGGCCGGCCGCTTAGTGACGTTGCGGTGACGTCGCTGTGATGCCGAACGTCCCTCCCCCTTGAAGGAGGGATTGTTCGGCAGTCACAGCGACGCTGCCGACCAGGTAAGTATGTGTGATGCTGCCGTAGCGATAATGTTCGCTACGACAGCGATCACAAACAATCGCATGCGCGACGGGGGCGGGTACTTACACGCTCGCTATCGCTACAAATTGCTAGCGATATCGATACCGTGTAAAGCCCCCTTTAGTCTCTTACCTTATGTAGGGCATTGCAGGACCTTAGGTATCCATGGTTACAACAGCAAATACCTTCACTTACAGTGGGTATAGAAAGTATTCAGACCTTTTAAATTTTTCACTCTTCGTTTCATTGCAGCCATTTGGTAAATTCCTTGGACAATTCCTTTGACCTCATGATTCTCATGTGGTCTGACATGCACTGTGAGCTGTGAGGTCTTATATAGACAGGTGTGTGCCTTTCCAAATCAAGTACTATCAGTTTAATGAAACACAGCTGGATTCCAATGAAGGAGTAGAACCATTTCAGGCCTAAGGCCTCTGCCACACGTACGTGACAAAACGTAACGTTTTTGTCACGTACGTGTAAGGCTGGAAACACATCTATGCGAGTAAAATCGGTCCGACTGGGCTGAAAAAAACTCGGCTGATTTTAGTTCACGTTAGGTCCGAGTGCAACGCAAGTGCGATGCTTTTTTTGAATAAATTAATGATTTTGCTCTCGTGTGCGACGCGTGTGTGTCGCGATAGCGATGCTAGTTTCCTGCAACATCTTAACTACATTAAATTGATTACACATGTGTCATTTATTTTACCTTTGGGAATGGGATGTCACATTCATCTGTTGAATATTTAATGAGCGTAGTTCCTGCTACACTCGCAAATGTGAACGCTGGTGCGCGTGTGTGATCCTACTTTTAATCCCCTTCCATAGGAAATCATTGGGACAAATGGTGCGAGAAACTCGCAAAAAAGCAGCATGCTGCGATTTTTTTCTCGGTCCGATTTGGACTGAGAAAAAAATCGCAAATGCGAGCTGAATCATTGACTAACGTGTCCGATTCCAATGCGAGTTTTTCTCGCATTGCTCTACTGCAAGAAACTCGCAAGTGAGAAGCAGCCCTTAAAGGGGTGGTTTTGTCCCCGTGTGCCGTGTTTATGGCACGTACGTGTTCTCCGTGTGTTATACGTAATAACACACGGAGAACGGAAAGCCCCGCCTTACCTGCTTCATCCGGCGCTGTCTGTGGTGCTGAATGACAGTGTCCGGCACAGGCCACGCCCCGTTGATGCTGCTTCCGGCCCCCAGTGAAGAAGAAGCGTTGTTCAAATTCACTGGGGGTCGGATGCAGGTGACAGCCACAGCAGAGACTGCAGGGCTAGTGGAGGTGAGTATGTGTTTTTATTATTTTTACACTGACACGTGTCTTTCTCCGGCGCATGTCACATTGGCCCGCATCCACACTACATCCGTGTGGTACAGGTGCGGGCCGTGTGACACCCGTGCTGCCGGAGAAATACGGACATGTCAGCGTTTTTAAAAAACGGACACACGTAAGTACGGAACGGACATACGTTCCATTCCTGAATACTTATGTGTGTCCAAAACAATAACAATACATAGGACCACGTGGGCCCGTGTCTCCGGTACGTGAAAAAAAAGGCACACACGTACCGGAGGCACGTGAGTGTGGCAGAGACCTAAGACACACATCCGTGCCGCCGGTACGTGTTTGGCAGTTTTTTCACGTACCGGCGGCACGGAGACACGTGGACCTATGTTTTCATTATTGTTTGGACACACGTACAGTCATATGAAAAAGTTTGGGCACCCCTATTAATGTTAACCTTTTTTCTTTATAACAATTTGGGTTTTTGCAACAGCTATTTCAGTTTCATATATCTAATAACTGATGGACTCAGTAATATTTCTGGATTGAAATGAGGTTTATTGTACTAACAGAAAATGTGCAATCTGCATTTAAACAAAATTTGATCGGTGCAAAAGTATGGGCACCCTTATCAATTTCTTGATTTGAACACTCCTAACTACTTTTTACTGACTTACTAAATCACTAAATTGGTTTTATAACCTCATTAAGCTTTGAACTTCATAGGCAGGTGTATCCAATCATGAGAAAAGGTATTTAAGGTGGACACTTGCAAGTTGTACTCCTATTTGAATCTCCTATGAAGAGTGGCATCATGGGCTCCTCAAAACAACTCTCAAATAATCTGAAAACAAAGATTATTCAACATATTTTTTCAGGGGAAGGATGCAAAAAGTTGTCTCAGAGATTTAAACTGACAGTTTCTACTGTGAGGAACATAGTAAGGAAATGGAAGAACACAGGTACAGTTCTTGTTAAGCCCAGAAGTGGCAGGCCAAGAAAAATATCAGAAAGGCAGAGAAGAAGAATGGTGAGAACAGTCAAGGACAATCCACAGACCACCTCCAAAGACCTGCAGCTTCATCTTGCTGCAGATGGTGTCAATGTGCATACAGCGCACGTTGCACAAGGAGAAGCCGTTTCTGCAAGCACGCCACAAAGAGAGTCACCTGAGGTATGCAAAGGCACATTTGGACAAGCCAGTTACATTTTGGAAGAAGGTCCTGTGGACTGATGAATCAAAGATTGAGTTGTTTGGTCATACAAAAAGGCGTTATGCATGGAGGCAAAAAAACACGGCATTCCAAGAAAAGCACTTGCTACCCACAGTAAAATTTGGTGGAGGTTCCATCATGCTTTGGGGCTGTGTGGCCAATACCGGCACCGGGAATCTTGTTAAAGTTGAGGATCGCATGGATTCAACTCAGTATCAGCAGAATCTTGACAATAATGTGCAAGAATCAGTGACAAAGTTGAAGTTACGCAGGGGATGGATATTTCAGCAAGACAATGATCCAAAATACTGCTCCAAATCTACTCAGGCATTCATGCAGAGGAACAATTACAATGTTCTGGAATGGCCATCCCAGTCCCCAGACCTGAATATCATTGAAAATTTGTGGGATGATTTGAAGCGTGCTGTCCATGCTCGGCGACCATCAAACTTAACTGAACTGGAATTTTGTAAACAGGAATGGTCAAATATACCTTCATCCAGGATCCAGGAACTCATTAAGAGCTAAAGGAAGCGACTAGAGGCTGTTATTTTTGCAAAAGGTGGATCTACAAAATATTAATGTCACTTTTATGTTGAGGTGCTCATACTTTTGCACCGGTCAAATTTTGTTTAAATGCGGATTGCACATTTTCTGTTAGTACAATAAACTTCATTTAAATCCAGTAATATTACTCAGTCCATCAGTTATTAGATATATGAAACTGAAATAGCTGTTGCAAAAACTCAAATTATTATAAAGAAAAAGGGTTAACATTAATAGGGGTGCCCAAACTTTTTCATATGACTGTAGATATTTTGGAATCGAACGTGTGTCCATTCCGTACTTACGGGTGTCCGTGATTTTCTCACGCTGACATGTCCACGTATTCTCCGGCAGCACGGGTGTCACACGGCCCGCACCCGTACCACACGGATGTAGTGTGGATGCGGTTCCGTGTGACACGCACCAGAGAACACGTGTCATTAATTTAAAAATATAAAAAACACATACTCACCTCCACCAGCCCCGCAGATTCTTTCGCTGCAAAATGTTCGTGCCGGCCGCCGCTCGTTATGAGCGTGTAAAGGAGGTGGGCGTGCTGTCACGGGTGCTAATCTCCGCCCCTCCGCTCGGCTGGAAGCAGCGTCAGCGGGGAGTGGGCGGGGCTGGAGCCGAAGATCAGAACCCTGGACAGCAGCGTGGACCATGTGAGTATGCATATAACCGGTTCTCCGTGTGCTATCGCGAATAGCACACGGAGAACACACGTGGACCGCACGTACCCAAGAGACGTACTTACCACACGCAACACGCAGGGAAAATACGTGTCTCGCGGCACGTGCGTATTTTTAACGGATGTATGTTGGAGGCCTCAAGAAGGACCACAAGGAAATGTGTCGTGGGCGGAGGAGGGGACGCTGCACTCTCCCACTGCTCGGGTCCGGCTGCTGCGGCTGCTTGGTGGTGGCTCGAGCGGTGGGCCGGATCCCGGGGACTCGAGCGGCGTTCCTCGCCCGTGAGTGAAAAGGGGATTTGATTGTGGGGATTTGATATTGTCCGTGATGCCACCCACGGTTGTGGTGAGTTCGGTGACACCACCGCTGCTCTGGACGGGGATCCCGGGAGCGATGACAGGGAGCAGCTTGGATGTTGGTTCTCCCCTCCGTGGGTAGGGGGGTTGGTTGTCCCGGGGCCCGGTGAGGGGGTAGGTTTGGATGGCAGGCGGGTTACGGGGCCTGGCGAGGTGCAGGGTCGCGGGGGCAGCGCTGTGCCGCACGGCACGGTGGTACTCACTCAGCCAATGATGTACACAGAGTCTCCGGTAAAACAAGCGGCTGGATGGACGGGTCCCACAGACGGCTGCGGTGTTTCTCCTCCCGGCAGGTTGATGGTGACTGCCTTTCCCTGCACCTGTGTAGTGTAAACGGTTCCAATGGGTTCCCACCGGTAACCCGCTCCCCAGCTTGGATATGTGCTGAAGGAGTCCCTTTTTCCCACAGGCTCTGGCCCTGGGAACTTTAGCCTTGGCGGTGACTGTGTTTCCCTCTAACGGTTGGACTGTTGCCTTCTGTCGGGACTTGGCTGCTGGGAAACCCAGGAGGTTCCCTTCGCTAACGGATTTGACAAATTGCACGGCGACTCCTAGCCTTGTCGGGGTCCGTAAGCCCCTGCCGGATGGTGCTGGCTTCTCTTTGCGTACCGGTCCGGTACCGCTGGGCCACCGCCCGTCCACGGTCCTTACGGCTAGCTCCAATAGGCCTCTCCTGCAGACGGTCACCACCGTCTGCCAACCTTGCTGTTCCATCCGGGCCACACACCCGGACCAACTTCAGACTCCTCAACTGCCACTTCACTTCCACCACTCAACTCCACTGCCCACTAACTATCTGCTCTGCTTTTCCCGCCTCCAGGACTGTGAACTCCTCGGTGGGCGGGACCAACCGCTTGGCCCACCCCCTGGCGTGGACATCAGCCCCTGGAGGGAGGCAACAAGGATTTTGTTTGACTTATGTGTGCCTGACCGGGAGTGTGGGGTGTGTTGGTGTAGTACCTGTGACGTCCTGGCTTGTCCAGGGCGCCACAAATGGATAGCATGTGACTTAAATATGAGTGTCTGAGCAAAGGGTCTGAATACTTATGACCATGTGATATTTCAAGTCTTTCTTGTTTAATAAAATTGCAAAAATATCTACATTTCTGGTTTCTTTATGACAAGATGGGGTGCAGTGTACATTAATGAGAAAAAAATTAACTTTTTTTTGAATTTACCAAATGGCTGCAATGAAACAATGAGTACAAAATTTAAAGGGGTCTGAATACTTTCCGTACTCACTGCAGAAAGGTAGTATATCTCCTACTATAGCTGTGTCTCTTACCTCATGTGCAAGGCTTTGCAGCTTAGGTATCCATGGTTACGTCCACTCACTGTCTCTGGAGCAAATTCTGAGGGCACCAGGTCTCTGATGTTACCTGGATATTGTGACCATGAAACTTTCACACCACTAATCTGATTAAGGCTATGTGCCCACATGTTTGGTTTTTTTTATGCGTTTTTCTTTGCTTCTTTTAACCAATAAAAGCAAGGAAAAAGCATCCCAGCAAAGTCTATGAGAATCCTGACTTGCTGTGCACACATTGCTTCTTTTTTCCTTGCAGATTTTGTTGCTGAAGAAAGAAGCAGCATGTCAATTGTTTCTGCGTTTCTATAATCCCCTGCAATGCTTTATCACAGGGGTGGGGAACCTTTTTACTACCGGGGGCCATTTGGCAATTTCTACGAACCTTCGGGGGCCGCATCAAATTATCAATGTGAAAATAACCCTGCTATATATGGTCAATTAACTCACCCTTACTGTGGTGGCTGGAGCTGCTTCTCTTTGGTGCGGCTGTGATGTTTGATGATACTAATCATGTTGCTTCTGACAACTGCTTTTCCAGGTTTGTCTGGGTGTGGAGCGCAGTCAACTCTTTGTATATACATTACAGGAGACGCTGGAGGAACATACCTCACTGGAGGGGCTGAGGGCATATACATCACATAGGAGACGCTGGGACTGACGTATACACATCAGATAGGAGACGCTGGGACTGACGTATACACATCAGATAGGAGACGCTGGGACTGCTGTTTATACATCACAGGAGATACTGGAGGCACATATATCACATGAGGAGCTGGGGACATATATATACCCCCTGTCATGTAAATGCCCCCAGCCCCTCCTGTGTTGTGTATGTCCCCAGTGTCTCCTGTGATGTGTATGCCCCCAGCATGTCCTGGGCATACACATCACAGGAGACGCTGGAGGTAAACACAACAAGAGGGGTTGGAGGCATAAACAACGCAAGAGGGGCTGCTGGGGCGCACACAACGCAAGAGGGGCTGCTGGGGCGCACACAACGCAAGAGGGGCTGCTGGGGCGCACACAACGCAAGAGGGGCTGCTGGGGCGCACACAACGCAAGAGGGGCTGCTGGGGCGCACACAACGCAAGAGGGGCTGCTGGGGCGCACACAACGCAAGAGGGGCTGCTGGGGCGCACACAACGCAAGAGGGGCTGCTGGGGCGCACACAACGCAAGAGGGGCTGCTGGGGCGCACACAACGCAAGAGGGGCTGCTGGGGCGCACACACATCACAAGAGGGGGGGGAGACATCACTAGGGGTGGGCAGAGACATCACTAGGGGTGGGCAGAGACATCACGGGGGAGGGCAGAGACATCACTGGGGAGGGCAGAGACATCACTGGAGGGAATGGGAGCACGGACAGCACTTTTAGAGCAAAGACATGACTGGGGGACACACAACACTGGGGGTTATACACAGCATTAGGAGGGCACGGGGCAGGCTGCACAAAGCACTTGCAGAGCCCTGACATCACTGCGGGGACACAGCACTGAGCGTTGCACACATCTCTGGAAGGGGGTGGTACACAGAATTGGACGGTCACAGAGGGCAAGCGCCGGGCACACAGTGCGGGAGTGCGGGCGCCAGGCACACAGCGGCGGTAGTGCGCGCAGCGGGCACACAGCGGCGGGAGTGCGGGCAGCGGGCACACAGCGGCGGGAGTGCGGGCGCCAGGCACACAGCGGCGGTAGTGCGCGCAGCGGGCACACAGCGGCGGGAGTGCGAGCAGCGGGCACACAGCGGCGGGAGTGCGAGCAGCGGGCACACAGCGGCGGGAGTGCGGGCAGCGGGCACACAGCAGCAGGCACACAGCGGCGGGCAGCAGGGGTGCGGGCAGCGGGCACACAGCGGCAGGCAGCGTGGGTGCGGGCAGCGGGCACACAGCGGCAGGCAGCGTGGGTGCGGGCAGCGGGCACACAGCAGCGGGCACACAGTGGCGGGCAGTGGGGGTGCGGGCAGCGGGCACACAGCGGGGGTGCGGGCAGCGGGGGTGCGGGCAGCGGGGGTGCGGGCAGCGGGCACAGAGCAGCGGGCACACAGCGGCGGGCAGCGGGCACACAGCGGCGGGCAGCGGGGGTGCGGGCAGCGGGCACACAGCGGCGGGCAGCGGGCACACAGCTATAGTGCTGTACAGGAGGAGGCGGCACTATCTGTACCTACATCTTGTACAGGGGGGAGGAGGCAGCACTCTCTTCACCTAGATCCCGTGGAGGGGGAGGCGGCACTTTTCACAGAGGGGCGGGCACACACACATGCTGAGCATGCTGACACTGGACAGCGGCAAATGTGATGAGGCCGGCAAACTACAAGACAGCGCCAGACCCAGAACTGCAGCCCCCGGGAATCTGCCCGGGGGCCGCATAAAAGGTCATCGCGGGCCGTATGCGGCCCGCGGGCCGGAGGTTCCCCACCCCTGCTTTATCACTACAGTGGATTATAGCGCAGCACTTCACGTCACACACCGTACTTACAGCATGGTGTGTGAGGCTATCCGTAGCTCAGTAACCCAGGGTTGTCATGGTGATGACCGAGGGTTGCTATGGCAATGATCAAGTCCCTGTGTTCGCATTCTAAGGACCCGATCACCAGGAAGAAGTAAGTGATCCCTCTCCCTGCCTCCTGAATGCTGCAATCGCACTGTGAGAGCCTGGTCCGGCTGTAATATGAGCCGGAGACCCAGTGGTGTTGTCAGGGGAACAGCGCAGGACCCCCGCGATCACCATGACTATCAAACGCACAATAAGAAGCAGGAAATAACGCAAGTGAAAAAATAATGCACATGTGGTGCCCCTGAGGCCTCAGTTGCCACAAGGTACTGCACCTCACTTAAGGTGCGGTGCTCAACCCGTATCTAGAGGAGGTTGGTACCGGTTTCACCACTTACACAACTCAAACACACAACCAGGTTGCCCTCCCCACTGGGGATCGGGCTAGGGTAGGGTCCTAAGGCAATCTCCAAACATGGGGGGCAGCCACCCACTAGTGATAGGGACCCGGGGAGGAGCAGCCACCAGGGGGAGTCAGGAGCCAACACGACAGTTAGGGAGTTCTCCAGCAGGAGAGGAAAGGAGCAGATGGTCTCACCGGTGGTTCTGGTGGGACACAGGAGTTCATGCGGTTGCCAAGGGGAGAGCTTCATTGCTCCCTCGGGACTGGCACCACACAGGGTGCAGGACCCTAGGGAAGATCATTTTTCAAGCTGGATTTCCAGAATCTGCTGGGACGGCGAGATTGCACGTCTCCCTGGAAAAACACAGTGCCTTAAGCACAGTGCCATATAGGATCCGGGGCTTTGATCAGAGTCGGGCCCCATTGTGGAACCACGGCACCTGCAAACGGGACGGGAGTTTTTCACTTGGGACTGACTGGGGTCCCCAAGAAGCTTTAAGCTCAAGGATCCACCTTACACGGCACTAGGAGGAAGGGCCCACCGACCACCACACCGGACTGACCTCCAATGGGATCCAGGGTTGACGGGGCCCATCACAGCGGGTGACCAATACTACCCGGGCGTGCGGCATAACAGTGAGTAAAAACAACCTGGACCCGCAGAGACAGTGTGAGCTTGTTATTGGAGCCCAAGGAGTACAGACTTACTGGGACCACCTGAGGCGCAGGGTGTCAGCAATGGCAAACCCTGGCCGTAATGGGGCAACACCGGTGCGCCCTGTCTTCTGGAGTGCTCGGGACATGGAAGGTGGCTCGGGCGAGCCAGATACTGCGGAGGGTGCAAATGGACGCCATCTGTGGCTGGGAGGCATCCATGATGGGAGCGGTGGGAGTCATGCGGGCTCACGAAGAACGGGAGCCATCAATCCTGGAAGAGGAAGAGCCTGTAGCGGAGGCTGCAGGGACCCCGATCACCCCTGCAATCGGTGACACCTTCCAGTCGCCATCAAGCCGTCCACAACCCTTGGCCGTAGGTTCACCTGACCTGGCCGCCGACGCCCAAGCATCAGAAGACCCGGCTACCCACACCCAGGCAGCCGAAGACAAGGCTACTGACCCCCAGGCAGCTGAAGACCCAGCTACCTTCCCCCAGGCATCTGAAGACCCGACTACTGACCTCCAGGCAGCCAATGACCTGGCTGATTACCTACAGGCGGAAAAAAACCCAGCCACCTGGAACCTGGCCGCCTTTGACCCGGGGCCAGAGACGGAGACTTTGACCGGTGAGCTAGAAGGCGCTCTCCAAGGGATTGCATGGGGGGAGTACCCTGCTGTCCAGGAAACCCCCTCTGCCATGTCAAGCGGTGAGAGGGATGACAAGTGGACTGTTTCACAAGCCATGATTGCCCATCTGGCTGCTGAAGACCGACAGCGCCAAGAAAAGATGTCAGAGGCCCGCAACTTGGCAGCAAAGCAGCGGCTCCTGAAGGCTAGTCCTGCGGTCCAGGGACTGCTACGGATGGGGATCTGTTATGATCTGGTCACAATGGATGATCACAAAAAATCCCATCAGCAAAAAAAACCCCACAAGAGTAGTTGGAACTTGAGCTGACCGCAATCCCCTATCTATCGGACAACACTAGAAGTAGCCGTTGAGCGTTCCTAAACACACCTAGATGCCTCGTCACAGCCAGAGAAACTTACTACACCTCACAGATAGAAATGAGGAAACCTATCTTGCCTCAGAGTAGTCCCCAAAGGAATAGCAAGCCCCTAACATATAAAGCCAACGGTGATGTAAGAAAACACAATAAAACAGATAGTAAATATAGATTAGCAAAGGCGAGGCCCAACTCCCTAGATAGAACAGAACAGGACAGAAAACTGATTGCGGTCAGTGTAAAACCCTGCGGAAAAATACCAATCTCGTGATATCAAAAAAATCTTGAGACCATACGGTCTCTACCCCACTATATCAGGTACTTTTGTAAATAATGGGAGAAACAAAATACCAAAAAAACAAAAGAAATACAAAAGAGCAAATAATCAAGAAGAACAGGGAGAATCTCCCTTTTCTTGCAGTGGGACTTACAGAGGGGGAACCCCCATGCTCGTCAAAACAGAAAGACAATTCTTCTCCTGCAAGAAAACAGACTTTAAGCAAAATGAAATGAAATACAAACACACTTAGGTGTGGATCAGGCAATAAAGCAAAGAACTTGCAACTTAGCTGGAAAAGGACAGGCACAGGTTAAATGGAAGGTCAACTCCAAGCCAATTCAGAGAAAGAGGAACAACATCTATAACCGGCCCCAGCCAGCAGACACTGCTCTTCTATATAGCCCAGGCTGATCTGCAATTGGGCTTCCTAAACTCCCAACTAACTCCCACACCTGATGAGTCACATTCAGCTTTACCTCCAGTCCTGACCACCAGAGGGAGCTCCAAACCATCACCCCCTCGCATGACATTGACAATAGGGATCGTTACCCCTTTTGACCTAGGGTGGGGGTGGGGCTTCATCTTGGAAGAGGGACTGTCCAAGGAAGTTTTTCTTTCCCGCCGAGATGTTGAATCCCATCTCCGTAAGGGTCACTCTGGTAGGAACCTGTATCCTGGACACAAGGTAACCTACACCCGCCACAGGATAGAGCAGGGCTGGTACGTCCTGGATGTAGGACTATGTCGTTTGGAAACTGCAGCTTTAGTGTCAACGCCTGCTCCAGAGGTATGTCCAGATCCAGTTCCCGCTTCCTGCCAAACCTCTAGTACACTCGGCAAACAGGACAGACTCTGGGAGAGAGCTCTTTGGGACCGGCCGGTCAGGAGCTCCCTTACCCCCAATGATGGAATTGTTACCCTTTAACCCTTTAATCATGGTTGATTTTTGCTTTATCTTCGGTTTATTTTTGCGTCTTGATAACGGTTGATTTTTGTGTTGAATGGATAACCGGGCCACAGAACTGACAGTGGTCAAAACTGATTTGTATATAGTTGCACCAGTTGTGCACCCTACCAGAATTAGGGTGGCTCGTAAGCTTAAAATATTGAAAGAACTGTCTGTTGACCAGGAGCAGTGCACCGTCGGTTGGCACAAAGGGACTCGGACAATTTTGAATTCTTTTATCGTGACATAGTAATCATGTTTTACCTGTTTAATATGTATACAAGTTTTATAATGCTGACCAGAATATTTTATATTTGCACTAGTTTCATAATGATGATTTTCTGAACAAGTTTGTAAATGCTGAGAATTTTATGCTGCTAATGACCAGTGTTTGAAAAATGCTTTTCTTACCATGCGGATCAGTGAACCGTATGGAGTTAATATGTTTTGCAACATTTATGTAATATGCCTCCCATAAAGGGAAGAATGTTACCTGTTATATTGTGTATTGAAAAAAAAAATTGCAGTGTACTAACTTTGCTTAGTTGCAGCCCAGGAGTACTGCCATTTGCTGTGGGGGAATGTGGCACACCTGAGGCCTCAGTCGCCACAGCGTACTGCACCTCACTTAAGGTGCGGTACTCAACCCGGATACAGAGGAGGTCGGTACCGGTTTTACCACTTACACAACTCAAACACACAACTCGGTTGCCCTCCCCACTGAGGACTGGGCTAGGGTAGGGTCCTAAGGCAATCTCCAAACATGGGGGGCAGCCACCCACTAGTGAGAGGGACCCGGGGAGGAGCAGCCACCAGGGGGAGTCAGGAGCCAACACGACAGTTAGGGAGTTCTCCAGCAGGAGAGGAAGGGAGCAGACGGTCTCACTGGTGGCTCTGGTGGGACACAGGAGTTCATGCCGTTGCCAAGGGAAGAACTTCATTGCTCCCTCTGGACCGTCACCACACAGGGTGCAGGACCCTAGGGAAGATCATTTTTCAAGCTGGTTTTCCAGAATCTGCCGGGACGGCGAGATTGCTCGTCTCCCCGGCCAACACAGTGCCTGAAGCACAGTACCATATAGGATCAGGGGCTCTTATCAGAGTCGGGCCCCGTTGCGGAACCTTGGAATCTGCAAACGGGACGGGAGTTTTCACTTAACACAGGCTGGGGTCCCCAAGAAGCTTTAAGCTCAAGGATCCGCCTTACACGGCGCTATCAGGAAGGGCCCACCGACCACCACACCGGACTGACTTCCAATGGGATCTGGGGTCGACGGGGCTCATCACAGCGGGTGACCGGTAAGCGGTACTACCCGGGCATGCTGTATAACAGTGAGTAAAAACAACCTGGACCCACAGAGACTGTGTGAGCCTGTTATTGCCAGCGTCGCCACCCTGCAACTTGGCGCCTGCCGTTACTACGCCCCTCATCATCCTCCCTGGGGCCTGCTCCACCTGTGGGGAGGGCAACCATCTTTGCTGCTACTACCATCCGCCCCGGAGGACAGCGACAGCAGCGACGGCTAATCCCTGGCCGCGTACCACAGGTGGTGTCACAACAACAACCCCCATCATCACCTCCTATCCCCCATTTATTGTGGACACCTCAGTGCATGAAACCAGGCAGGCCACTGCGACTTCCCAGATCTCCACACCGGCCCGGTGACGAGTAACAGGTACCGTACCGCACCTGAGCCCCTGGGTTCCACACACATCCCCCCCAAAAATGTGTGTTTTTTCAGCTGCTTTTTTTCCTGCCAAAGCATGCGTTTTTATGAGCAGATTTTCTGCACACAAAAACGCAATGTGGGCACATAGCCTGAGGATTCCCTCTCTACGCTCAGTGTTTATTATGCCGCCGCTCTTATTGTGTATATATCTGTGTTTCTTCACATACTTTCTTACACCTTGCCTGATGAACAGACCTGAGGAGTCTTGGAAGCTTGCTTTATCATTTCTATGTTAGCCATTAAAAGGATTCATAACGACAAGATTATTTCGTTTTTCTCACTGAGAACCATCTTGTTCATTGTTCTGCCCCCAGAGGCTCAGTAGTGGCCACATCCATGAATGACGGCCATTAATGTCCCCACACCTTTCTCTGGCCACTGTTATAGGTGGCTGTCATAGACAATGAATGGGGACGTGTGTCTGTGCTCATCCATGCTGCAGAGGACCCCACTCCAGAGATCAGTGCTACTCCCAGCAATCAGATATGTGGAAATATCTTTATACATCCCCTTTAAGTAAATACAAGGTCACCTATATCTGAATAACCAGTTTAAGAAGCGGTAGCTCATGATTGAGGTGGCAGCAGAATTCAGATCGCTGCTCCTGAGTACATGCAGGCTGTCACATCCCAGCAGGGCTGCAGCCCCGTGACTGTCCTCCCCCCATCCCCTCCATTCACAAGTGACAAGCATCTCTGGATGACTCAAGCCTGGCGTCAGCAGCCTCCATCACTGGCGTCTTCGGGCAGGTAAGCCGATCCTCAGCGCTGGGAGTGCCCCCGGTGCTGACGTCACGCCTGCGTGCTCCTAGTGAATGGATCTGGTCCCTCTCCTCCGAGCTGGCGCACAGTCCCTCCTACCTGCATTAATCCAGGCGCAGCCGTCCGCGCAGCATCACATGTCGGGTAAGGGCTCGCGTTCTCCTCCGGGCTGTGCCCTGCTGGTGTGTGGGGTGAGGGCACACACCTGGCAGTGTGCTGATATGTCTGCCGTCCCCAGGGTGACACTGAGGGATGCCCTCACCTGCACGGGGCTCGTCCTCCTGCACTGGTACCAGTACGCCTGGTATGGAGGGATGGGGCATGTGCCACCTGCAGGCCTGGGCACCAGCCCATGACACCTTGGAGCAGGGATGTGCCCAGCCTCGCCTCTCATTGTGTGACCTTGAGTGCTATTCTCAGCTCTCTGAATATTTAATACCGCTGCCATGGCATTGGCATTGGGTGACATTTGCAGCAGTCTGGGCAGTGGGGTCTTATATGTTATATGGTGCTGGGCTGGAGGTTAGTACAGCTGTGCTAGAAGTTCTGGCTATGGCATCAGCATGGGCACTGTGCCCCTCCTGTATCACCTGTAGCTGGCAGCAGACTGGTGGGCACAGAAGAGGGTCCTGGTGCAGGGACAGTATAGGGGCCCTTTGCAGCCCATTAGCTCCTCATAGAGCACAGTTCCACCTGCTGTGGGGTGCACATCAGCCCCCCAACACAGGATGCACCTCTGATATGTCCGCCCCTGTGTAGATACAATGTATGTGGGAAGAGGTAACGTATCCCCGTCTCCTGGTCGTCCTCTGTATGACTAACACCCGCAGGCCTCCGGGATTTGCTTTCCTATCATGCCCACGTCACGGGCTGTGTTTTCCTATAGTGGATTTTGCTGCCCTTTTTAATAGCAAGTTAATGGATGCTATAGCATTCACAAGAGCTGCTTTGTGGGTAAATGTGGCCCCTGTGCGGGGAGCTGCTTTATGCGTAGTTGTTGCCCCTCACCTCTGAGGCTCCTGTGTGTTTGCACCAATGAAATGCCCTCCTCTGCTTTGTGAACACACGTGGCCCCTCACCTCTGTGGCCCCTGTACGGGGAGCAGCTTTGTTCGTACACGTGGCCCCTCACCTCTGTGGCCCCTGTACGGGGAGCGGCTTTGTGGGTACACGTGGCCCCTCACCTCTGTGGCCCCTGTACGGGGAGCGGCTTTGTGGGTACATGTGGCCCCTTACCTCTGTGGCCCCTGTACGGGAAGTGGCTTTGTGGGTACACGTGGCCCCTCACCTCTGTGGCCCCTGTACGGGGAGCGACTTTGTGGGTACATGTGGCCCCTCACCTCTGTGACCGCTGTACGGGGAGCGGCTTTGTGGGTACATGAGGCCCCTCACCTCTGTGACCACTGTACGGGGAGCGGCTTTGTGGGTACATGTGGCCCCTCACCTCTGTGGCCGCTGTGTGGTTGCACCAATGATATGTTCTGCCTGCTTTGTAGGTAGATGTGGCTCCTATTTTGGTTCCTGTGTGGTTGCACCAATGATATGCCCCCCCCCCCTTTGTGGGTAAATGTGGCCCCTCACCTCTTGGGCCGCTGTACAGGGAGTGGCTTTGTGGAAACATGTGGCCCCTGACCTCTGTGGCCGCACCTATGATATGTTCTCTCTGCTTTGTAGGTAGACGTGGCCCCTCTTTTCTTTTGGTTCTTGTGTGCTTGCACCAATGATATGCCCCCTCCCCCCCGCTTTGTGGGTAAATGTGGCCCATCACCTCTTTGGCCCATGGGCTGGGAGCTGCTTTGTGTGTAGATGTGGCCCTTGGATGGTTACACCAATGATATGTCCTACTGCTTTGTGTGTAGATGTGACCCCTGTGTGCTTGCACCAATGATATGTCCCCCCTGCTTTGTGGGTAGATGTGGCCCCTCTTTGGCCCCTGTGTGGTTGCACCAATGATATGTCCCCCCCCCAACTTTGTGGGTAGATGTGGCCCCTGTATAGTTACACCAATGATATGTCCTATCTGCTTTGTGGGTAGATGTGGCCCCTGTGTGGTTGCACCAATGATATGCCCCCCTGCTTTGTGTGTAGATGCTGTCCCTCTGTGGCCCCTGTGTGGTTGCACCAATGATATGCCCCCTGCTTGTGTGTAGATGTGGCCCCTCTGTGGCCCCTGTGCAGGGAGCTGCTTTGTGGGTAGATGTGGCCCCTCTGTGGCCCCTGTGCAGGGAGCTGCTTTGTGGGTAGATGTGGCCCCTCTGTGGCCCCTGTGCAGGGAGCTGCTTTGTGTGTAGATGTGGCCCCTCTTTGTCCCCTGTGCAAGCAGATGCTTTGTGTGTAGATGTGACCCCTCTGGTCCCTGTGCAGGGAGCTGCTTTGTGGGTAGATGTGGCCCCTCTGTGGCCCCTGTGCAGAGAGCTGCTTTGTGGGTAAATGTGGCCCCTCTGTGGCCCCTGTGCATGGAGCTGTTTTGTGTGTAGATGTGGCCCCTCTGTGGCCCCTGTGCATGGAGCTGCTTTGTGTGTAGATGTGGCCCCTGTGCAGGGAGCTGCTTTGTGGGTAGATGTGGCCCCTCTGTGGCCCCTGTGCAGGGAGCTGCTTTGTGGGTAGATGTGGCCCCTCTGTGGCCCCTGTGCAGGGAGCTGCTTTGTGGGTAGATGTGGCCCCTCTGTGGCCCCTGTGCAGGGAGCTGCTTTGTGGGTAGATGTGGCCCCTCTGTGGCCCCTGTGCAGGGAGCTGCTTTGTGGGTAGATGTGGCCCCTGTGCAGGGAGCTGCTTTGTGGGTAGATGTGGCCCCTCTGTGGCCCCCTGTGCAGGGAGCTGCTTTGTGGGTAGATGTGGCCCCTCTGTGGCCCCTGTGCAGGGAGCTGCTTTGTGGATAGATGTGGCCCCTCTGTGGCCCCTGTGCAGGGAGCTGCTTTGTGGATAGATGTGGCCCCTCTGTGGCCCCTGTGCAGGGAGCTGCTTTGTGTGTAGATGTGGCCCCTCTGTGGCCCCTGTGCAGGGAGCTGCTTTGTGGGTAGATGTGGCCCCTCTGTGGCCCCTGTGCAGGGAGCTGCTTTGTGGGTAGATGTGGCCCCTCTGTGGCCCCTGTGCAGGGAGCTGCTTTGTGGGTAGATGTGGCCCCTCTGTGGCCCCTGTGCAGGGAGCTGCTTTGTGGGTAGATGTGGCCCCTCTGTGGCCCCTGTGCAGGGAGCTGCTTTGTGGGTAGATGTGGCCCCTCTGTGGCCCCTGTGCAGGGAGCTGCTTTGTGGGTAGATGTGGCCCCTCTGTGGCCCCTGTGCAGGGAGCTGCTTTGTGGGTAGATGTGGCCCCTCTGTGGCCCCTGTGCAGGGAGCTGCTTTGTGGGTAGATGTGGCCCCTCTGTGGCCCCTGTGCAGGGAGCTGCTTTGTGGGTAGATGTGGCCCCTGTGCAGGGAGCTGCTTTGTGGGTAGATGTGGCCCCTCTGTGGCCCCTGTGCAGGGAGCTGCTTTGTGGGTAGATGTGGCCCCTCTGTGGCCCCTGTGTGGTTGCACCAATGCTATGATATGCTTTAGGTGAATGTGACCTGTGGTGATATGTGTACCGTGCAGCAGGATCTGTGGGAGCTGCCCCACTGCAGAATTCAGGGCAGCGTATTGGGAAGTTATCCCATTATACACACAGGGATCTATCCCATAATATTACATGACATTGCAGGCGTATGAGCCCAGCCCGGTGCCTAGGAGTTTCTGAGTTATGGGCTCCGGTGTCCACCAGGCCGTTTGATAGTAAATTCATGGCCTATAATTCAGTAATTGCTTTGTTGCCTGGTGACTGTCATAGACTTGTACACGTTTGATGTACAGCGTGTGCGACTCCAGCTCACAGCCGTGGTCCTCGTGTGTTGGTCTGTAGCCTGGGAATCCATGTGCTTTTCACTATGGACAGATATATGGAATAATTCAGTTATTAGTAGCGGACAGTCATCGTTTCACTTGTGCAGCCAAGCGGCTCCTGGAGATCTGCCATGATTAATACTACAAATGAAGTGTTCTGAGTGTCTGAAGAATTAACACATTGTTACAAATACATTGGTTTTGTTTTCTTTTTATGTGTTCATATATTTGCTAATAGCTCCACAATTCCCTAGAGGAGCCTGGTAGAGACTCGCACATTGCATGCAGATTGCTTTTATGTGTATGGATCCAGTATGGTGCCCTTATCTCACTTTGGGGAAACATAATACCTTTGTAATAAGACATTATGCATGCCTCCTCCTGTGGCCACCTCTGTGCCTCTTCCTGTGCCTGCTCCTGTCTCTTCCTGTGCTTCCTCTTGTGACTTTTCCTATGCCTGTACTTGTGCCTGCTCTTGTGCCTACTCCTGTGCCTCCCACTGCGCCTACTCCTGTTCATTCTCCTATGTCTCCTCCTGTGCCTCCTCCTGTGCCTGCTCCTGTGCCTTCTCTTGTGCCTCCTCCTGTGTCTCTTCCTGTACCTCCTCCTGTGTCTCCTCCTGTGTCTCCTCCTGTACCTCCTCCTGTGCCTTCTCTTGTGCCTCCTCCTGTGTCTCTTCCTGTACCTCCTCCTGTGCCTTCTCTTGTGCCTTCCCCTTTGCCTGCTCCTGTACCTCCTCCTGTGTCTCCTCCTGTACCTCCTCCTGTGCCTTCTCTTGTGCCTCTTCCTGTACCTCCTCCTGTGTCTCCTCCTGTACCTCCTCCTGTGCCTCCTCCTGTGCCTCCTGTGTCTCCTCCTGTACCTCATCCTGTGCCTTCTCTTGTGCCTCCTCCTGTGTCTCTTCCTGTACCTCCTCCTGTGCCTTCTCTTGTGCCTTCCCCTTTGCCTGCTCCTGTACCTCCTCCTGTGTCTCCTCCTGTACCTCCTCCTGTGCCTTCTCTTGTGCCTCCTCCTGTGCCTGCTCCTGTGCCTCCTGTGCCTGCTCCTGTACCTTCTCCTGTGCCTTCTCTTGTGCCTCCTCCTGTGTCTCCTCCTGTGCCTCCTCCTGTGCCTTCTCTTGTGCCTCCTCCTGTGTCTCCTCCTGTACCTCCTCCTGTGCCTTCTCTTGTGCCTCCTCCTGTGTCTCCTCCTGTACCTCCTCCTGTGCCTTCTCTTGTGCCTCCTCCTGTGCCTCCTGTGTCTCCTCCTGTACCTCCTCCTGTGCCTTCTCTTGTGTCTCCTCCTGTGTCTCCTCCTGTACCTCCTCCTGTGCCTTCTCTTGTGCCTCCTCCTGTGCCTGCTCCTGTGCCTCCTGTGCCTGCTCCTGTACCTTCTCCTGTGCCTTCTCTTGTGCCTCCTCCTGTGTCTCCTCCTGTGCCTCCTCCTGTGCCTTCTCTTGTGCCTCCTCCTGTGCCTCCTGTGTCTCCTCCTGTACCTCCTCCTGTGCCTCCTCCTGTACCTCCTCCTGTGCCTCCTCCTGTGCCTCCTGTGTCTCCTCCTGTACCTCCTCCTGTGCCTCCTCCTGTACCTCCTCCTGTGCCTCCTCCTGTGCCTCCTGTGTCTCCTCCTGTACCTCCTCCTGTGCCTTCTCTTGTGCCTGCTCCTGTGCCTGCTCCTGTGCCTCCTGTGCCTGCTCCTGTACCTTCTCTAGTGCCTTCTCTTGTGCCTCCTCCTGTGTCTCCTCCTGTGCCTGCTCCTGTACCTTCTCCAGTGCCTTCTCTTGTGCCTCCTCCTGTGTCTCCTCCTGTGCCTGCTCCTGTACCTTCTCCAGTGCCTTCTCTTGTGCCTCCTCCTGTGTCTCCTCCTGTACCTCCTCCTGTGCCTTCTCTTGTGCCTCCTCCTGTGTCTCCTCCTGTGTCTCCTCCTGTGCCTTCTCTTGTGCCTCCTCCTGTGCCTCCTGTGTCTCCTCCTGTACCTCCTCCTGTGCCTTCTCTTGTGCCTCCTCCTGTGTTTCCTCCTGTGCCTGCTCCTGTGCCTCATTTTTTGCCTGCTCCTGTGGGCATCATTTTACCTTTTCATGAAGTAATTCTGTTATATTACCATGTATATAACGCTATCCTTGAAAATGCCATAGGACAAGTGACTGAGGCAGAGTGGGGGGTTGGGAGGCAATCTAGCAAATCAATGTTCCTGGGAAGACACCAAGGCCTCATTTTCACTTCAGTTTCCGTTTAAACCTCGGCACTCTAGACGGGATGGTGGCTGGTAGGGGCTCAGCCCTAGTATACTGCACTCTGAGGGCTCATTCACACGTCCGATGCTGTCGTACGAGCGCTATCTGTGGTTTTGACGTATAGCTTTCACCCCTGTGATACTCTTATAGGGCCATTCACAAAATTCCAAAATTTGTAAAAAAAATAAATAAATTGCGCTTTTGGCTCCATTTTCCAAGACCCGAAGCGTTCTCATTTTTCGGGATCTGGGGCTCAGTGATGGCTTATTTTTTGCACCCTAAGCCGGCGTTTTTAATTATACGGCAGATGCGATGTTTTGATCACCTCTTATTGCATTTTATTGCAATATTGCGGCGACCCAAAAATTGTAATTCTGGTGTTTTTTTTCTCCTCATTACTCCCTTTACCAATCAGATTAATTTATTTGATATTTTTGATAGATCGGGCATTTCTGAATTGAGCAATACCAAGTATGTGTATATTTTATTTATTTTTTAATTGTTTTATTTTCAATGGGGCTAAAGGGGGTGATTTGAACTCTTGTGCTTTTTTTTAATTTTTGTTTATTTGTAAAAACTTATTTTTTCACTTATTATTGCATTTACTAGTCCCCTTAGAGGACATGAAGCTGCGATCTTCCAATCGCTTGTGCTGTACATAGCAGTGCACCAGCACTACCCTGTATCGCAGAAATCATGACATCCTATGAACGCCGGCTCACAGGAAGATCATCATGACAGACACAATGGTCATCAGCTGACCCCTTTCTGTTATGATGAACCTATCGGAACCTCATGATCACGTCACAGGGCCGCCGATGGGAGCGGAGAATGGGTCGCTTTCCATTGTCATAGACTGACAGCAGGATTTAACTAGTTAACAGGTGCGGGCAGATCTCCGATCCACACTCTCGTATTAGAGGCACATGTTAGCTGATTGGATCAGCCGTCATCTGCAGGGAAAGATGCGGGCACAGAATGTGAGCCCCTATCAAAGTCAAGGAGCCGATATAAGACATTCCTATGGTCCTTCTGAGGTTGGGGCAAAGAGGGAATGTGCATGTTGGATTTCAGCATGCCCCATCATTTGTTCCCTGACAGAGTTATCTGAAAGTGGCTTATATCTATATATCTTCCATTGAGATATTGGTGGAGTTGGATGGGATGGTTCCGCCTAAGATAAGCCCAGATAATTTCACCTGCACATCTTTGATGGTGTATAGAACATTTACTTGTGAAACTAGAGTTGACAGTCCCATAAATAGTAGGTGTTATATGACACATCATTGCATAAAGCTTTACATAACGGAACCCGTGGAGCACAAGCCAGACTAGTCATGAGCAGATCACATCAATGGAGTTTATTCATAAGCTGTAATTCTCTAATCAAACAGTGGAGAGAAGATCAAATATGGGAAGCCACACAATAGAAAGTAGTCAGAATTACAGACACGGGGAGCTGTAACCTTGACTTTCGAGAAAACATGTTGTGGCAGATGCAGCTCGCACACCAGCAATATTGATCATCTGCTCGGGATGCACACAGAGAGGTTGGTGATTAATATGGCATCCGCTGTGTTCAGTATAATTAATAGATTTTTTTTACCAGTTGCCATACGATTAAGAGTTAATTTATTTAAAGTAGATGTAAAAAATTGTGACTAATATCTCATTCTAGTGTCGAAGCTGTAGCTCCATTATTCTGATACAGTGCTCCAAATTTCCTATTTAGTCATAAATTAAATGGAATCTTTCACTAGTTTTTGCTGCTTCATGGGAGAACAGCCTAACGTAGTGGCAGAGATCCTGATTCCAGCAATGTGTCACTTACTGGGCTGCTTTCTGTAGTTTCGATAAAATCACTGTTTTATCAGCAGGAGATTACCAGTAGAGCAAGTTCAAATTGCCACTCTTTTGTCCCATGGAGAATAAAACAATAAAAAAATATACACATATTTGGTATTGCCGCCATATGAAATTTCTGATCTATCAAAATATAAAATCAATGAATCCAATCTGTAAACAGTGTAACAAGAAAAACCTCAAAATGCCAGAATCACGATTTTCATGCAGCCACAACATTGCAATATAATACAATAAGAGGCGATCAAAACATTGTATCCACCCACAAATGGTATCCATAAAAACGTCAGCTTAGGGCGCAAAAAAAGCTACAACACAGCCCAAGATCTCGAAAAATAAAACCGTTAAAGTTTTCTGAAAATGGCGCAAAAAGCAAATTATTTTTATTTTTTTATTTCTTTATTTATTGTTTTTTTTACAAATTTCTGAATTTTCTTTCACCATGTAAAATGAATGGTTTCATTCAAAAGTACAACTCGTTCCGCAACAAAAAGAACCCCATCATACCGCTATATTGATGGAAAAATGAAAAAGATATGACACTTGGAAGAAGGGGAGGAAAAAATGAAAATGAAGAAATGGCAATAGGCGGGGTAATGAAGGGGTTAATGGACAGCACTTGGACAAATGTTATTCAATAGGGCAGAGCGGAGATGATCTTTATTTTATCATACTTATTCAGCATGCTGCAGTTTGACTCTGAAATCGGATGAGACTCCACCATTCTAGTCTATGGGTGTGAGAAAATAATCTGATGCCACAGTATAGCTTTTGATTTTTACGCATATATTATAATTCTATAAAGTAAGAAACTTTAAATTCTCCTGTAAATGATTAATCCCTGCTGAGAAAAAAACCCATAGTATACGGATTGCACATGGACGACAAGTGAGGAAAAAATTGTCCTTTTGTTCTGGATGAAATTCGGCCCATTTTTTTTATACTGTCATGGGATCCCAGCCTTAGAGATGTTGTATTTCAGCAGCCCCATGAAATATTAAGTTATATATAGAACATCTTGCCATTTCTTATCCCTCTTTCTGTCGTGCTTACAGTGTCATCATACACTAATGTGACATCTAGTACTGTTTGTCCTGGATCTTGGTTCAACGTAATTTTAGAACCATCAAAACTACCTGGACATTTAAATAAGCAAAGTAATGAAAGAGGGAAGAGGCCAAGGTCAGCTAGATTTGTTTTTCTAGGTAAAATAGCTATGAACCAAGATTTCAGGTGCCACGTTAGTATCAGAAATATGAAAAGTATTTTGTTGGAATCTTGGCGAGGTGGCAAATGCAGAGCACCGTTTTGCTTTGCTGGGTGATTGCTGGAATCCCATTAAATGGATATTGGCCAATAAAATCATGTCAGATTGTCGTGTTTCATATCCATGTGAAGGTAAAATCATGATAGAAAATATGATGCTAATGTTCCTCACCTGTGAGTCCCAGGGGCAAAAATATACAGGAACCTGAAATTTCATAATTTTCTGAAGCTCTGAGCACAGCCCACAAAACATCCCCATTTTGAGGTCATAGAGGAGAGGGGGATCTGAGGTCATAAAAGTCAGCTCCCACATTTTTGCCTTGTTCATTTCTGGAGGACACAGATAAGCTATTCTGCTGTCCATTTGTATTCTCAGAGATCCTCCCTCCATAAACCCGGAAGTCGTATGAGGCACGAGCTTAGTAAGTTTCATGTTTATCTCTTTTATATTTATGTAATTGTCTATACAGTATTGTATTGTTCCTTTTGTAAAATCTTGTATATTTTTTATAAGCACTGCCTACTCTTTCAGATTAAATATATAAAATTGAATAGCTTCATTCCTTTTGCTCTGAATCACAAACCCAAATATGCCTTAGGCTATGTTCACACACTGCATCTTTTTTCTGAGTGCATCTTGACTGCATCTTTTTCCTGTGGTCTCAAAAAATGCAGCTTGCGGCCCAAAAAACGCATGACGTTTTGCTGCGTTTTGTCGTATTTTTGTTAATGTGTTTTTTAAAGTAGAAACAATGATAGAATATTATAATTGATAGATAGCCAGAATAGATGGATAGAGAATAGATAGATAATAGATAGAACATATAGAATAGATAATAAGAAAGAACTGATAGAAAGAAATAACAGAACAGCTTGATAGAGGGATAGCCAGCTTGGCCAGCTGTTTTTTCTTTATTTTTTGGGATAAAAAAATAACGTGTGGTCACCACCATTTTTTAAATCCAGCACAGGAACAGCAGCAGCTGCAGGCTGCAACCTTTAGCTGTCTTCTCTTCATTGGCTGGTTATGAATAATAGAGGGAGTCAGACACTTTTTTAAATTATTTAATAAATAAATAAATAAAATAACGTGGGGTCCCCCCATTTTTTATCTCCAGCCAAGGTACAGCAGACAACTAGGGGCTGATATTAATAGGGTGGGAAGGGCTATCTTTATCTGGCCCTTACCAGCCTAACATTAGCCTAAAGCTTCCCCGGAAGTAGCGCATCCTTAAGATGCGCCAATTCTGGCACTGGGCCCAGCTCTTCCCATTGCCCTGGTGCGGTGGCAATCGGGGTAATAAGTAGTTAATAACAGCCCACAGATGTTACTAAGCCCTAGCTTAGTGATGGCAGGCATCTGAGACACCCCCGTCACTAATCTGTAAGTGAAAGTAAATAAACACAAACACCCAAAAAATCCTGTATTTGAAATAAAAGACAAAAAAGCCCACTCTTTCACTACTTTATTAATCCCCAAATACCTCTCCAGATCCGAGGTAATCCACACAAGGTGCCACGACGCTTCCAACACTTCTACATATCTAAAGTTCACAGTGATCGCCATAGAACAAGACTGACCACTGTGAGCTCCATGCAGCAACTGAAGTGAGCCGATCGATATGTGGTGACGTCACACAGGTTACATGCGGCCACAGCTGTGGAGTCCTCCACCTGTACCCAAGTGACTGAAGTGAGCCGCACGATCAACGGGACATCACTCAGGTCATTTGCTGTAACAGGTGGAGGCCGGGGCCATGCTATGGTCGCGACTAACCTGAGTGACGTCACCGCTGAGCGCGGCTCACTTCAGTTGCGGCCTGAAGTTCACAGCTGACAGTCTTGTTCTATGGTGCTCACTGTGTGCTTCAGATATGTAACAGTGCTGGAAGCGTGGGATCTCGTAGATTATGTCGAAGCTGGAGGATGTGATGGGGTTATAAAGTAGTGAAAGAGGGTGCTTTTTTGTCTTTTATTGCAAATAAAGCATTTTTTCGGTGTTTGTGTTTATATCATTTCACTTACAGATTAGTGATGAAGGGTGTCTCGGGTAAATGCCTTCCTTTACTAAACTAGGACTTGGGGTCAGCTATGGGTTGCCATTAACTCCTTATTGCCCCGATTGTCACCGCGTCAGGGCAATCGGGATGAGCCGGCAAAAGTCCCGGGACTGTCGCATCTAATGGTGTGGCAATTCCAGATGGCTGCTGGCTGATATTTTTAGGCTGGGGGCTCCCAATAATGTGGGTTTCCCCAGCCTGAGAATACCAGTCCTCAGCTGTGAGGCTTTATCTTGGCTGGGTATCAAAATTGAGGGGGGACCGCACACTGTTTTTTTAAATTATTTATTTATTTTATTGTACTGTACGATATAGACCCACCCACCGGCAGCTGAGATTGGTTGCAGTCAGACAGCTGTCACTCAGCATGGGGACGCATCTGACTGTAACCAATTACAGCCACCGATGGGCAGGGGAAGCAGTGCATATTCAATGAAGGTAATGATTGGCCTGGGAAGTGAATGACCAGCCACAGCAGCAGTGTGACAGCCACGCTGGTGATTCAGTAAGTATGAAGCGCTTACTCCTACCCCTTTGCGCCAGATTCTGGTCTCCATTGACTTTATGGGAACCGGCATCTAGCCAGATAGGGATCAATCCACCATCGCCCCCGAGTCAGCGGGGGATTGAACTGCCAGTCCTCCAAAAAAAAGATGCACTGTGCAGACAGCAAAATAGAAATCTCATAGACTTTGCTGTGAGAAGAAAAACGCATGTATTTAGGTGCCTCTTTGTGACTTCAAAAATGCACCAAAAACGCAAGATGCAGCGTGTGAACATATCCTACACTATCTAATGGGTGTCCAGACTAAATATAAACAACTGGTGGTGGCAGCGAGTATTTTGCTTGTATTAATGTGGGGCTTGGCAGAGATCATATCGGTGGTATATATATATTCCATGAGCTGGAACTGGTTATATACATACAGTACCCTCAATGTGGGACCCTCATTAATAATCATATTAGCCAAACAGCTGTGGCTTCATTTACTCATGGTCTGTCAATTCCGTAATTGTCCTGATGCTGAGGGGATGCTAGAGAGCTGTTTTGTGACAAATTCATGAACAGAGGTGGGATGGTTGTGTGAGTCCCCCCGACTATTCATGACACCCAGAAATAAAGTACATCAAGTCAATCAATAGATCTTGGAATAATAATAAGCGTCACAATTTGATGTTGTTTTTTTGTTTAAAAATGTTCTTGTGCTGTGGAAATCTTATGAATGTGCCCCTGCTATGTGCTGTGTAATGGCTGTGTTTGACTATACAAGGACATGGTCTAACCATACCACATCTCAGGGGAGGGGAGGCTGTAAAAGAATATTCAGACATTACAACATTGGATCACAAATAATTCTTTCTTTGGGGTAAAACATTTTTTAAAAACAGGCAGGGAAATGTTTTACCTCACAAAAAAAAATCAGCTATAATCCCCCCTGCCCAGGAGATGTGGAATGATCACACCATGTCCCTGTACAATCAGACACGGCATGACACAGTATATAGCAGGGCACATATATAAGACAATGTCAGCAGAGGAACATTTTTTTTTAAACCCATGCAATTGTGGAACTTATTCTTACTCCTGTCTCGATGACTATGGAATAGCGGGGATCCAGGATTCTTAAGCTGTCCCTCTAGCTAGGGGGCCTTATGCTATCCTTAATCTCAGGCATACTCCTGATGGTGGAGAGGCCTGAATCTCCTTCCTGGCCCTGCTACTGACCAGTCCTGATCTAATTCACCTTCCCCCCAAGGAGGGATGGGAGAGGAGTGTGATGAAACCTACAGATAAAGACAGACAAGGAAAAACCAAACTCTGTCACCTCTGTCACCTGGCAAGCACACACATAGGTAAAGACAATAACACATTCAGGAGGGAAAACAAGAGCATGAAGGAAGCTAGAAAACAACAGGGGTAAACTTCACAAGAGTACCAAGCAAAAAGCAGAACTTTCCCCAGAAAGTCTGGGACAGCACACCTCACAGACCAACATAGAATAACTATAGCTGGCATGGGTGAAAGGATTCAACTAGCATAAATAGTAGGGGAGCAAATGTGATAGGTCTCCCCACAACATGTGATCAATGGAACAAGCAGACCAGCAGAGATTTAAGCGGGCTTTACACGCAATGACATCGCTAACGAGATGTCGGGGTCACGGAATTCGTGACGCACATCCGGGCTCGTTAGCAACGCTGTTGCGTGTGAAACGCACGAACGACCGTTAACGATCAAAATTACTCACCTAATCGTTGATCGTTGACACGTCGTTCTAATCCAATTATCGTTGCTGTTGCAGGAAGCAGATTGCTCGTTGTTCTTGCGGGAGCACACATCGCTATGTGTGACACCGCAGGAACGAGGAACATCACCATACCTGTGGCCGCCGGCAATGAGGAAGGAAGGAGGTGGGCAGGATGTTCCGCCCGCTCATCTCCGCCCCTCCACTTCTATTGGGCGGCCGCTTAGTGATGTCGCTGTGACGCTGCACAAACTACCCCCTTAGAAAGGAGGCGGTTCGCCGGCCACAGCGACGTCGCTATCCAGGTAAGTACGTGTGACCCTTCCTAGCGATGTTTTGCGCCACTGGCAGTGATTTGCCCGTGACGCACAACCGACGGGGGCGGGTGCTTCACCAGCGACATTGCTAGCGATGTTGCTGTGTGTAAAGCCCGCTTAACTCTTGCTAGCCTGCCTAGGAATCAGCACAAAGCCGTTCGATGGCCGAGTCTACCTGTGTTGATCCCAGACACCAGAGAAACCATTGAGCGAAGTGTCTGCAATCTGAACAGAGCTCAACACCACCATGACAGTTGGCGTAAGTTTGTGCAAAACTCTTTTTGAAAATTCCAAGATCTTTTGAATAAAATGAACTTTACAATTAACTTTGTTAATGGGAAAACACCTTTAAAGAAGACTTGTTACCAGGTCAAAAGTGGGCTAGTTTGCTCTTGTTTTAATCATGCTGCTCCCATGACAAGTACAGTTTTTTTTTTAAAAAATAATAAAATTTAGTTTGCAAATTTTGGTCTTTACAAGGGGGTGTGTCTCTCTGGAAAATTTGGTGACAGTTTTTTTAAGCTGATCTGCATAACTACCCTGAGAGCAATGACCTTTCGGTAAAGATGATAAAAATTTGCAATTAATGAAAAGGTCTACACTACAGTTCAAAAGTTTAGGGTCACTTAGATATTTCCTTATTTTTGAATGAAAAGCAATTTTTTTTCAGTGAAACTAACATTAAATTAAACAGAAGTACACTCTATACATTGTTAATGTGGTAATTGACTATTCTAGCTGCAAATGTCTGGTTTATAATGCAATATCTATATAGGTGTATAGAGGCCCATTTCCAACAACCACCACTCCAGTGGTCTATTGATACATTGTGTTTGCTGTGTTAGAAGGCTAATGGATGTTTAGAAATACCTTGAAAACCCTTGTTAAAGTATGTTAGCACAGCTAAAAACAGTTTTTCTGATTAGAGACGCTACAAAACTGACCTTCCTTTGAGCTAGTTGAGAATCTGGAGCATTATATTTGTTGGTTCCATTAAACTCTCAAAATGTCCAGAAAAAGAGAACTTTCATGTGAAACTCGGCAGTCTATTCTTGTTCTTAGAAATGAAGGATATGCCATGCGAGAAATTGCCAAGAAATTGAAGATTTCCTACAACGGTTACTACTCCCTTCAGAGGAGAGCACAAACAGGCTCTAACCAGAGAAGAAAAAGAAGTGGGAGACCGCGCTGCACAACTGAGCAACAAGACAAGTAAATTAGAGTCTCTAGTTTGAGAAATCGACGCCTCACAGGTCATCAACTGGCAGCTTCATTATATAGTACCCGCAAAACGCCAGTGTCAACATCTACAGTGAAGAGGCGAATCCGGGATGCTGGCTTTCAGGGCAGAGTGGCACAGAAAAAGCCATATCTTAGACTGGCTAATAAAATAAAAAGATTAATATGGGCAGAAGAACACAGACATTGGACAGAGGAAGATTGGAAAATAGTGTTATGTACAGACAAATCGAAGTTTGAGATGTTTGGATCACACAGAAGAACATTTGTGAGAAGCAGAACAACTGAAAAGATGCTGGACGAGTGCCTGAAGCCATCTGTCAAGCATGGTGGAGGTAATGTGATGGTCTGGGGCTGATTTAGTGCTGGTAAAGTGTGAGATTTGTACAAGGTAAAAGGGATTTTGGATAAGGAAGGCTATCACTCTATTTTGCAACGCCATGCCATACCTTGTGGACAGTGTTTGATTGGAGCCAATTTCATCCTACAACAGGACAATGACTACACCTCCAAATTATGCATGAACTATTTAGGGAAGAAGCAGGCAGCTGGTATTCTATCTGTAATGGAGTGGCCAGCCCAGTCACCAGATCTCAACCCTATTGAGCTGTTGTGGGAGCAGCTTGACCGTATGATACGCAAAAAGTGCCCATCAAGGCAATCCATCTGGTGAAGGGGCTTCTGGAAGCATGGGGGGAAATATCTCCAGATTACCTCATCAAATTAACAGCTAGAATGCCAAAGGTCTGCAAAGCTGCAATTACTGCAAAAGGAGCATTCTGTGACAAAAGCAGAGTTTGAAAGAGAAAATTATTATTTCATGTAAAAATCATTATTACTAACCCATTCAATGTCTGGACTATATTTTCTACTAATTATGCAACTCATTTGATAAATAAAACTATGTCTTTTCATGTAAAAGACAAAAATTGTCTGGGTGACCTCAAACTTTTGAACTGTTGTGTATATCTATTGTACCATATAGTGGATTTAAAATAAAAAAAGAACAAAATACTCAGGGGACCAGCAGGAATAAAAAAAAGAGGAAAGTCTATCAACTTTTGACCTGGTCACATGTCCCGTTTAAGCAAACTCTACATGTCTGCAAGGACCTATGTTTTTTCCTGCAGAGTATTGAACTATAGCATCAACTTTTTTTCATTACAATAAATAACATCACGCTCTCCCCAGCACCCAAAGTTAGGTGCCTCGGAGTGACCTTTGACTCTGCCTTGTCCTTCATACCACACATCCAATTCCTCACCACCTCCTGCCGTCTTCAACTCGAAAATATTTCCAGAATCTGTCCTTTCCTCAATTCTCAATCTACAAAAATGCTAGTGCATGCTCTCATAATCTCCCGCCTCGACTACTGCAACATCCTCCTCTGTGGTCTCCCTGCTAACACGCTTGCCCCTCTCCAGTCCATCCTTAATTCTGCTGCCCGAATGATCCACCTCTCTCCTCAATACCACCCTGCTTTTCCTCTCTGCAAATCCCTCCATTGGCTCCCAATCTTCCATCGTATCCAATTCAAACTACTAACACTGACCTACAAAGCCATCCATAATCTGTCTCCTCCGTATATCTCTGAACTAATCTCTCGCTACACTCCAAAACGTAATCTTCGGTCCTCCCAAGATTTCCTTCTGTCCTCCTCTCTGATTCGCTCCTCACACAACTGACTCCAAGACTTCTCCAGAGAATCCCCAGTCTCCTGGAACTTGCTGCCTCAACACGTCAGACTATCTACTACACTTACAAACTTCAAACGGAACCTGAAAAATCACCTGTTCAGAAATGCCTATAACCTTCAATGACCCCACTGCCCCACCACCGAGCGGAGCTGCCGCCCCACCACCGTGCGGAGCTGCCGCCCCACCACCGTGCGGAGCTGCCGCCCCACCACCGTGCGGAGCTGCCGCCCAACCACCGTGCAGAGCTATACCCCACCTACTGTCTCCTCCCCAAAATCCTTTAGAATGTAAGCCCGCAAGGGCAGGGTCCTCTTCCCTCTGTACTAGTCTGTCTATTGAAACTTGTATATGTATTCTGTATGTAACCCCCTTCTCATGTACAGCACCATGGATACAATGGTGCTCTATAAATAAATAATAATAATAATAATAATAAATAGTAGTACATCCTGGTGCCATGTCTTCCCCATGTAATTAGAAAATCTCAGTATTGATAAGCCGTGGGAGTAAATGCTTTTTGTGTTATTACGAAAACGCAAGTGAATCCTCATCCATGGGATAGGGGATGGCTTGCTGATTGCTGCACACCTTAACTTTTGATTGAGTGAATGGACCAATGCTACAGTATCTTGCTGTGCTGCTACTAAGTAGATAGTGTGCAAGGTGGAACAATTTACAACATAAAATAGGTACAGTAGCCGCCACAGGGCTGAAGGCGAGTATGCAAACAAGGCTGTCGGAACGAAGTGCCTCGATTTAAAATGTTTTTGGGTAAATTGTAGGGCCATCGTCATGCACTTGCATTGAGCACACCAGGAACAGTCTTGTTGAACAGCGCTTGCAATGTGAAGATTCACTAGTCTGCAGTGACATAGAGTGACACACAGGGTGACTGCAGACTTGTCATTTTAGACCGGACAACCCATGGAAACAAGGTAGACTGTGGTAGACGTTTCTAATGACTAAATAGCTCACAGGCAGAAGTCACCACATGTACCCTCTTCACCCTGTTGTTGAGTTAACGGGAACGTATGATGTCCCTTATGCCCTACAACCCAGCAGCATTCACATGTGTATGCCAAAATTCCCACCTAACTAGCCCTGTATAATGATATGTATTAAAATCAATATTTAAAAAAAAGCGTTTATAAAGTGCGCTGTTCCTATGATAGCTAGGCCTGTGACTAGTCGAAGTCGCATTGTTTCCTCAGACTAGTCGGCCATCTTTCCATGTTATTATACCCCTGTAGGTGGGATAACATTATTTCCATGAGCCGCCATCCCTCACCTCCTTGAAATCTTGCACGTGTGCGCATCTTATTTTGGCAGCGTCAGTGTGCCTCAGAAGCCAGGTGTACACGCGGTGGCTTCAGAGAAGTGTGACGCCCTGGCAAAACCAGGTAGTCACAAATAGGCCCCCGCATAACACCTTCCCTCACTTAGGAAACACACAGCCAACCAGATACCCTAGTCACCCCCCTTAGGGAAAGATAGACACACCAGTGGGTGTGACCAGGTGGTTGGGACACGCCCACCCAGGGTTCCAGACAGCCCAGGGTGGGAAAACAGTTAGTCTAGTCAGATTAGTCTGAAGTTCAGTTTGGAGAGGAGTATGGGCTGGAGCGAAGTGTAGCTCCAGCAGGAAAGTTCAAGTCGAACGGTACCAGGGTAGGAGCCCTGGTGTCACTGGCTAGGAGGCAGACGGTGGTCTCCATCAGCAGGAGACGGGAAGACGGCTCGGCAGAACCGAGGTGGACCGGGACAGGGTTGTAGCCTGCCGGTACTGACACAGGGAACCGACCCGGAAACCGTAGCACAAAGGGGGGTACTCGGACCCTGAAGCCAGAACCGGCAACAAGCAGACTGGTTAATTCACCGATTGAGGCCAGGACTAGAGGTCCTGTCCCACCCAAGTCCCTCATAGAAGACAACAGCTCACCGACAGGGAATAAGAGGTCACCGCCAGGGCCCATAGATCCCACGGGCCAGCGTCTGCGGGCACGGCTCCTTAGGCCACATCCAGCCAGGAGCGGACTCCTGAGTTTCACACTAGGAAGTCCACCTTACACAAAATAGTGCAGAGGAAAAGGATAGAAACCACCAGCCAGGTGGGGGACCCGAATGCAACCGGCCGCGGCACCGGCCACGATCACCTTGGTTTACCAGAGACTTGTGTGGTTTATTAAGTGTGACTCCCTGCGGTCGCTATCCCATGCACTGTCATCGAGTCCCGGGGCCACCATCCCTACCCACGGAAGGTTAACAACTGGCTGCACAACATCTCCCCCGGGTGCCCCACAACAGCAGCGGTGGTGTCCCACTTCACCACACACTGTGGGTGGCGTCACGAACTTACTACAACCTAGCCCGTACATCTGCGTCCCCCCATTTATTCGGCGTGTCCACGAGACCCCCGGGTCCGGAGACCCTCGAGCCACCACCTCAGAAGGCCCGGATCTGAGCAGCGCTGGCTGCTGGCACGGGGGCGGCACAGAAGTGCATGATCAGAAGTGCAGCAGTTGTTCTTCCAATCATGTGCAGTGAAATGTGCCATGTGCAGAAGTTGTTCTTCCAATCATGTGCAGCTGCCGAAATGAGCCATGCGCGTGCACAAGATGGCTAGGAACTGTGGTGACACCGGCTCTTGGAAATCATGTTATCACGCCAACACTCGCGTGATAATATGGAAAGATGGTTGATTAGTCTGGAGAAACAATGCCTCTATGCCCCTTCTACTAGTCAAAAGCCTAATTACCATAGAAACAGCACATTTTATAAATGCTTTTATTAAACATTGATTACAGTAAATAGTGTTATACAGGGCTGGTTAGGCAGGGAACTTTAGCATACACTTGTGAGTGCTGCTTGATTGGAGGGCAAAAGGGACCTCTTATTTCTCCAATACTGAATGGCCAGTGAGCACTGGTGAATACTGTCAGTAGCCTCTGCCTGCCCTCCACAGAGGGAGGCTGTGCTGACCTGAAATTTCAGACATCAGCAAAGTCTCTGGAGGTTGCTACAGACTACTATATTTACTTTGAGGCGCCACCTTCTCTTACAGCGAACAGAACGGAGCGATGTCATTCTCCAATGAAACCTTTTCTCATAAACCCAGGACTTCAAATAACACAAAAACTTTACTGATCCTTCAATGACACTTAGGAATAGAAGCAGCAGCAATTCAGATGGAAACTATTATTTATGATAGCACTATTTATTCCTTGGCACTTTACATTCGAAAATGGGTATACATATTATAAACAAGTACAATAATTATGAACAATACAAGACACAGACTGGTACAGGAGGTGAGGTCACTGCCCGCAATGGCTGACAGGCTATAGGGGATGGGTGAGGCACAGACTGGTACAAGAGGAGAGAGAACCCTGCCCTCGAGGACTCACAGTCTACAGGTGATGGGTGAGGCACAGACTGGTACAGGAGGAGAGAGGACCGTGTCCGCAAGGGCTCACAGTCTACAGGGCTTTCTGCCATGTTTTTTCCATCTTCTATATAAGAAAGTCCTTGGTTACCCCTCTCCACACACAGCAGTTTTTAATTGCAATGAGATAACACACAGTTAGGGTCACAGAACTAGGGACCCCAAAATAGAGATATACCTTGGCGAGGTATTGGGGCTCGGTTCATTGATCAATGCGATTGCTAAATATCTTTTTTCCTAATAGTCTTGGCAGATATGCATTTCATGATTCACATGTTCACTTTCCAGTTAGCAAATTGCATTTTTCATTATAATTGTCAGCATGCTTGTAGCATTATACCATTATCATATTATTGGATGCGCAGCCTTCATCTTTATTGATTATGTATTTTGTGGCTTCCACTCTGTATACATATATACATATTGGTGCTCACTTCAGTTATCCTTTAGTATTAGAAAATTAGAAAGAGTGAAAAATTGTATCTATAGGCTAAGTTCACACAAGTATGTAAAAATATCGTCAATTTTAATTCAGAAAAACAGATGCGTTTTCATCTCAATTGTCGTTCATATGTAATTTGTCCATATACATCAACATTAAATAAAATTTACTAGACCAAATACAGTTTAATTGAATAACATTGGTCCTAGGGCTGTGTGTGATGTCAGTCTTTTGTGGACATTTTCTGTGACCGAAAATACAATCTTGTGAACTTAACCTTATTGTATCTCAAAGGCAGTGGAATAGGGATTTCCTGATGTGTGTAGAAGATAATGGAGGGTCACAATCTAAAAGGCTTTTTGTAAATGTAATTGTGGCCCGTTAACACCCATGAACCATCGGTTGCTGCTTAACGGATGACACCTCAGATGTAGACATAAAGTTACTTTATTGAGGTAATACCACTACCTACCAAAAAACACATAAACAAGGAGTAATTGTGCATACGATAAAATAACAATTTTTATTAAGACTAATTCATAGACATAATTCTGTGCATAGAACACAACCAAAACAATACATTGAAAATACTTAGAAAATATTTACACATTTAGTGAATCATGAAATCTGTATTGAAAAAGTTTTCAGCTTTCTGTATACCAATACAATATATGGATATAGCTCAATATATTATAAAAGCTCTCAGCTCATAATATATAAATAAATAATCATAAGGTGCAAATAATCACAGTATAGCAGCAATCAAAATATAAGGTACATACAATAAAGTGCATAAGATCTCATTACTTATTTGCTGCTACTAGTTTGCATTTGCACATCTATCCAGCCAAGTATCAACTTTTACCTCATATATAGGAATATACAGTGCCTACAAGTAGTATTCAACCCCCTGCAGATTTAGCAGGTTTACACATTCGGAATTAACTTGGCATTGTGACATTTGGACTGTAGATCAGCCTGGAAGTGTGAAATGCACTGCAGCATAAAAGAATGTTATTTCTTTTTTTATTTTTTTTTTTTAAATTGTGAAAAGTTCATTCGGAGGGTCATTTATTATTCAACCCCTCAAACCACAAGAATTCTGTTTGGTTCCCCTAAAGTATTAAGAAGTATTTCAGGCACAAAGAACAATGAGCTTCACATGTTTGGATTAATTATGTCTTTTTCCAGCCTTTTCTGACTAATTAAGACCCTCCCCAAACTTGTGAACAGCACTCATACTTGGTCAACATGGGAAAGACAAAGGAGCATTCCAAGGCCATCAGAGACAAGATCGTGGAGGGTCACAAGGCTGGCAAGGGGTACAAAACCCTTTCCAAGGAGTTGGGCCTACCTGTCTCCACTTTTGGGAGCATCATCCGGAAGTGGAAGGCTTATGGAACTACTGTTAGCATTCCACGGCCTGGACAGCCTTCGAAGGTTTCCACCCGTGCCGAGGCCAGGCTTGTCCGAAGAGTCAAGGCTAACCCAAGGACAACAAGGAAGGAGCTCCGGGAAGATCTCATGGCAGTGGGGACATTGGTTTCAGTCAATACCATAAGTAACGTACTCCACCGCAATGGTCTCCATTCCAGACGAGCCCGTAAGGTACCTTTACTTTCAAAGCGTCATGTCAAGGCTCGTCTACAGTTTGCTCATGATCACTTGGAGGACTCTGAGACAGACTGGTTCAAGGTTCTCTGGTATGATGAGACCAAGATCGAGATCTTTGGTGCCAACCACACACGAGACGTTTGGAGACTGGATGGCACTGCATACGACCCCAATAATACCATCCCTACAGTCAAGCATGGTGGTGGCAGCATCATGCTGTGAGGCTGTTTCTCAGCCAAGGGGCCTGGCCATCTGGTCCGCATCCATGGGAAGATGGATAGCACGGCCTACCTGGAGATTGTGGCCAAGAACCTCCGCTCCTCCATCAAGGATCTTAAGATGGGTCGTCATTTCATCTTCCAACAAGACAACAACCCAAAGCACACAGCCAAGAAAACCAAGGCCTGGTTCAAGAGGGAAAAAATCAAGGTGTTGCAGTGGCCTAGTCAGTCTCCTGACCTTAACCCAATTGAAAACTTGTGGAAGGAGCTCAAGATTAAAGTCCACATGAGACACCCAAAGAACCTAGATAACTTGGAGAAGATCTGCATGGAGGAGTGGGCCAAGATAACTCCAGAGACCTGTGCCGGCCTGATCAGGTCTTATAAAAGACGATTATTAGCTGTAATTGCAAACAAGGGTTATTCCACAAAATATTAAACCTAGGGGTTGAATAATAATTGACCCACACTTTTATGTTGAAAATTTATTAAAATTTAACTGAGCAACATAACTTGTTGGTTTTTAAGATTTATGCATCTGTTAATAAATCCTGCTCTTGTTTGAAGTTTGCAGGCTCTAACTTATTTGCATCTTATCAAACCTGCTAAATCTGCAGGGGGTTGAATACTACTTGTAGGCACTGTAGCTGCATATATACTTTAAACATTTCAGTTATCTACATAGTGGAGTTGCTGGATAGTGCTGCATGATCAATGCAGTGCACCTTAGGTCAGCCCACCCAGAAACATGAGCTTAAGTCTATAAGGAAAGAGCCTCATATATAGAACGTGGAGTTATTTTACCCATATTGGCTGCTGTATGTTAGCTGAAGTCAGTCTGCCTGTACCCCAATGCACATTTCGCAATGAATGCTTCCTCAGGGGGCTGCTGTTAATCAGTTATGATCCCCCTTACATAATAACACTCACCACATAATCTATCAGTAGCGGTGAGACACCGGCGCATGCGCACTGCCATCCACCCCCACCCCGGGCCTGCTGCTAGTCAACGGAACTTTCGCATGCGCAGTGGCCGAAAAAATTCAGCTAGTGAGCACATGCGGTCCTAGAGACAGTGGCGCAGCCGAGAGGAGAGGCAGAGAACAGCAGGCACGTGCACTACACCGCCACCTGGATGTAAACATAGGTATTAACCATGTGTTTCACCATTCAATTCATTGAAGTATCAGATGGAAAAATACCCTCAATTTCCCTTTATTATTTGGGCAAAAGATATTATATTCCATAATTGAAGTATGATTACATTTGTCACATTAGACATACATGTGGATAGATTATAATAAATTGATAATTATAAAAGGCCACTTATTGTATCTCAATACATTATGCAGGGATCATTTCAATTGAGAATGGATATCTTCAATCGTGATAATGATTCAGTACTTCAGAGGGTGGAGTCATCAATCTCCATAGGGGATTGCTCTGGGGTAACTAGATGTTAGGTGCAGTTTGCACACTACGACATCGCAGCTGCGATGTCGGTGGGGTCAAATCGAAAGTGACGCACATCCAGCGTCGCAGTCGATATCGTAGTGGGTAAATCCTTTTTGATACGATTAACGAACGCAAAAACGTCCAAATCGTATCGGTGTAGTGTCGGTCATTTCCATAATTTCGGAAGGACCAATGTTACGATGTTGTTCCTCGTTCCTGCGGCAGCACACATCGCTGTGTGTGAAGCCGCAGGAGCGAGGAACATCACCTTACCTGCGTCCTGCGGCTCACGCCGGCTATGCGGAAGGACGGAGGTGGGCGGGATGTTTACGTCCCACTCATCTCCGCGCCTCCGCTTCTATTGGCCGCCTGCCGTGTGACATCGCTATGATGCCGCATGACCCGTCCCCTTAATAAGGAGGCGGGTCGCCGGCCAGAGCGACGTCGCAGGGCAGGTGAGTGCATGTGAAGCTGCCGTAGCGATAATGTTCGCTACGGCAGCTATCACTAGATATCGCACCTGCGACGGGGGCGGGGCCTATCGCGCCCGGCATCGCAAGTATCGGCTTGCGATGTCGTAGTGTGCAAAGTGCCCCTTACAGAAAAGTGCATCACTAAAAACAAACTTATAAAAAAATGATTAAAAACATTGAAAAATATATATGAATCCAATGGAGAAAGCAATTAACCATTAACACATAAGGCTAGAAAGAAGGCTGATGCTAGAGAACCAGGATATTCACTATCATACAATTAGTCATGTGCCTAGAGTATTAGCTATGAATCAATAGGTGTACATACTACCAGAGGAGAACAAGCCTCCCTACAGGAAACAAGCAAAGTAATTTGCCTCATTAAATCCATGTGAAGTTCTTGTTCCCAAAATGGTTATCCACTTGCATTCCTGCTGTAATAATAGTCGCTTAATATTACCTCTACGTATCCCTGTCTGAACATGCTCAATGCCTCTAACAACGTACGAGGGTCACTTGCATGTTTCATCTTAAAATGACGGGGCAATGTTTTAAGTTCATCCAAATTAGTTATAGATTTGGCTGCGATGATATCGCGTACGTGTTCCCTGGCTCTAATTCTCAATTGACGAGAAGTTAGCCCAATATAAATTAGATCACAACTACAGGTCAAATAGTATACCACCTATGTGGTGGCACAAGTGATATACTCACAAATCTCATACTCCTTGATACTCTCAGTTGATTTAAAACTCTTGGCTCTGCAAATATTGGCGCATGCCATACAGTCCCCTCATGGATAACAACCTCGCAAGGGGGCACGTATTCCAAAAGGGGCACCTGTAGTGATGACATAATGGCTTTTAACTAATGGATCTTTAAGATTTTTACTTTTTTTAGAGGGTAATCCAAAAGATATTTCCTGAGGGTAGGCTCAGTCTGAAGTACAGGCCAGTGTTTCTTTAAGATATTTTTTGATAGTATACCATTGTGAGTTATATGTGATAATGAATCTCAATTTATCATCTATTTTCTCTGACCTATTAGATGGTTGGAGTAGAGATTCACACGTGGATTTTTTTGCTTGATTATAGCCATTTTTAATGCACCTTCTACTATATCCACGTGACTGAAATCTACCCCTCAGATCCTCAGCCAGCTCCTCAATTTTTTGTTCAGTAGAGCAAATCCGCTTCATTCTCAGGAATTGCCCAAAAGGGATGGCTTTGATGGTTAAAGATGGATGACTTGAACCAGCATGCAACAGGGAAAGGGAATTAACTGCAGTGGACTTCCTGAACACATCCGTTTGCAGCTGTTGATTACGATCTACTTCAATTTTAATATCCAGAAAGTCCACTGCCTCCCTGCTGCATGAATAGGTTAATAATATAATCATTAATGTTAAATTGTCTCATGAACTGCTGAAGGTCATCCTCACTCCCTTGCAATAGAAAATACAATACAGGCGCAATATGAGAGGCACCCGTGGAAATTATTCTGGGTATACTAGAATATTATCTGCTCACCTTTACAGGTTGTGCGCCCCTGCACAACCGCATTGGTGTGTGAAATTTCAGGGATTCCTCCTCTGCTCCAAATGCTGTGATCGCGTTTGCTGTGTGATATATAACTGATGAAAGCAACTTTGATTGCTGAAACGCGTTGTGATAATAGGAGTCCAAACAATAAAAGTACAATATTTAAATTACTGGCATATGGTTCATAAGCGCTATATCAGACCAAAAATACCTTTTCCTATATCCTCACTCCCTTGCCATATGAACAGTATATCATCAATATACCTTAGCCATAAGGGGATATGGTCCGCAGCCTACGCACCCCCGTCCCCCCACAAACCCCTTTCCAGTAACCCAGGAACAGGTTGGCAAATGAGGGTGTACAGGCCATCCCCATAGCGTACCCCGTTTCTGCAGGTAATACTGTTCTTTAAAGATGAAAAAATTATTCGTGAGGATGAACTCCAGTAGCTCAATGACTAACTCACATAATTGGCCATCCCAGTTGCTTGTCCTGAGAAAAAAGCGGACTGCCTCCCCCCTAGTTTGTGATCAATACACGTATACAGTGACTCGATGTCTGCAGTTACTAAATACATATCAGGTTCTAGATGAATCCCATTTATTCTTGTTAATACGTCTGTAGTGTCATGGAGGTATGATGAAATAGCCGTCATCTTTTCCATCAACAACCAGCAATTTCTTATGTTTCGCCTACACCCTACTGCACTTATTGAAGTTGTCATTGTGCCTAACCAGCACAAAGTGTACAGCATTATTATGCAACTAAATGAAAAGGTATATATTCCATCTCAATTGTTTATTTTAATGTAGTAAAGTGAGAAAAATAACCAAACAACTCAAAATGCACAAAAATAAATTTCTTATATTTAAAAAAAAAAATAAAAAAAATCTTAGTGACCAGGATAGACAACTTTCTTTTCATTAACAGTCACAAGACTTTCATCCATGGAGTCTGACAATTTCTTAATACATTCCCAACATTGGATATACTGAGTATGTGAGCTCTGGGTCACCCAGCCTCGGAAAGCCTCAGCAATCATGCCAGGAGCATGATTCCTGATGCTTCTGTCAGTGTAGAACTGATAGTATAATGTATTGCAATGATCGTGCATTGCAATACATTATATCAGTGATCAGGGGAATAAAAAGTAATGTCCCATATAGGGACTAAATAAAAAAGTAAAAAAAAAATTGTAAAAATATAAAAAAAAAAAAAAATAAAGAACAAATAAATATGATTCTAATAAATATGTATATTTATAGTATGTAAGAGAAATAAACAAAAATAAATAAAAATGTTTACATATTTGGTATTGCAGCATAACAACCCGTTCTATAAAACTGTTACACCAGTTAACCCGTTCACTGAACACAGTAAAACAACTAAGTACAAAACATAGGAAAAATAATGTATTTTCATCATACAGCTGACAAAAAAAGCAGAATAAAATGGGATCATTTATATATAAATAAAAATGGTTCTGCTGAAAACAGTCGCTACTTAACCCCTTTAAGTGAACACTGTAAAAAAAAACAAAAAACAAAATGTAAAAAAAAATGGCTTTTCATCATACAGCTGACAAAAAAGTGATGTTAAACACAATCAAAAATGGTATGGCTGAAAACGTTATGTTATCACACAAAAAACAAGCCGCCATACAGCTGTCAGCCCTTTTTCACGTCAGTTCCAGGATTACTTTTTATTGGGCATGTGATTTCCCGGGTTGGTCTTCACCCGCTATTGTAGAGTAGTGGTTTAGTCCTCCGTTACACGGACTGACTATTCATGTGGGTTCTCCCCCTGTGTTTTTTCCCTCACCTGGCTTTGCTGGCACAAGTTAACTAGTAGTAACCCTTGGGTGGTTTTCTGAATCCTTCTACACTTCTTCCACTGAATTATTAATAACACATCTATTTGGATATACCGTATATATAAAGTTTTTTCCTTGTTTATGAAGTCTTATTCCGCGGGCATGAACTTATACTCTATTGTTCTATGCACTCCGTCACTCTCGGATTTCACTATCATCCTGTCCTAATGCTGACTGAGACTCTTGCGTTATGCGGTAGTTGACGCATGCGCACACACTTTTTTCCCACGGGTCTGAACTCTATTCACATTTCTCTTCTGATACTCGCTTCCTGCGCAGCCGCTGTTTGTTTTTTTCCCACGGTGTTGAACTGTATTGAACTCTCACTCCATATGAAAGTCTGGAGCGGTTTCTGTACTTTCAGTGAGGGTTGCACCAGTGGCGAGGGCACCTCCATGTGTGGGCATATGTATATGTATATACATATGTGTATATATGTAGGCATTTGTACAATTAATCAGTTTTCACCCACTTCTGTCACGGTGGATGGGTTTTATTAAAATAGTTCTATATACACAGTTTTTGTCTTGGAGTTCTGTAGTCTTGGTGCAGAATTCTTCTTCTCCATATGGTTAGGATGACTTGTATACACCTTTCTTGGGTTGTCTTTTTCTTTCTCCACATGGCCTGATCTTTCACTATTCCCTTTGGGTGGACGTGCTTGTGCCTCCGCAATTCTGATCCGTACTTACCTATGGTTCTCCGCTTATAAATCTGGGTGAGTTCTAGGCTCTCCCCGGAGGTCTTCACACAAACAGATTCTGTATATACACACTTGCACATCCCGATGCAGTGGATCTTATTATATATATATATTTTTTCTGTCACACACAATTAGATTATGAACATTTTTTAAGTGTCACACAATTTATTATGTCGAGGTAACACCGTGAATGTCTATATGGGACAAGGTTTTATGTTTTGTTCCTTTATTATGTATTCACTTGTATTGCGTCATGTATTGATCACGATGCACCCTTTCCCGCCCGTTTTTTCTATATGGGGCGGTACTCTGACGTCACTGTCTATTTAATGTACACATGTGTCTACCACGGTAGATTTGATGTTGTTTTTTTATGGTCCTGAGGAAGGGGGCAGAGCTCCTGAAACGCGTAGACCTATGCAACAATAAAGCTACATTAATCTGATCCTCAGACTTGTGATCATTGGCGCGGCATTTGAAAACCCTTCCTCTACTTTTCTCTGTTGTCAGCCAAAAAATAAAAAAAGCTTTAGCTCTCAAAATACAGCAATGCAAAAACATTTTTTTTCCCTACAAAATAGTTTTTTGAGTGTAAAAGTGGCAAAACATAGAAAAACTGTATAAATGTGGTATCGCTGTAATCGTAGTGCCCTGACAAATAAAGCTGTCTTATCACTTTTATTGCACAGTGAACAGCGCAAAAAAAACCAAACCAATTCCTGAATTGCTGTTTCTTCTTGATTCTGCCTCACAACAAGTGGAATAGAAAGCAATCAAAAAATATTATGTGGCCTAAAATGGTACCAATAAAAACTCCAACACATCCCGCAAAAATCAAGCCCTCACATGACTCTGTCAGCAGAAAAATAAAAACTATAGCCTTCAAAATTTGGTGATGCAAATAACCTTTATTTTGTAAAAAAGCATTTTTTAGTGTGCTAATAGCCAGGTCTAACAAAACGATATAAACCTGGTATTGCTGTAATTGTCCTGGCCTGAGGAATAAAGCTGCCTAATCACTTATACCACAAAGTGTACAGCATAAAAAAATAGATAAAGCCAATTCTTCAACTGCAGTTAATTTGTTCATTCTGTCTCCCAAAGATGGCAGTATGGTGCTGCTCACATTTATCTTCTGCTCTACCTTGAACGCTTACACCGGGGATTACGTGTAAATTCCTGAAAAATGTGATTCAGACAAAATTCCAACGGAATATTCACTGTAATGAAGCAGAGGGAGTCACTTTGAACTCACATCTAGCCTATGGTCCGGCGGTGTCCATCATTTTATGCCTCTTTTTAGACGTGCACAAAAGTGCAGTCATCAACATTTTTATTCACCTTTGAAATGGCGTACACTGCTGAACAAAGGCTGAATGGAGTCTGGAGTAAAGGGGGCTTTACACGCTACGATATCGTTAATGTTTTATCGTCGGGGTCACATCGTTAGTGACGCACATCCGGCGTCATTAACGATATCGCAGCATGTGGCACTTATGTGCGACCTAAAACGATCGCAAAAGCAGCTAAAATCGTTTGCCGCGGAGAGGTCGTCCTAAAACAAAAAATCGTTTACCTCTCATTAGCGATGTTGTTCCTCAATCCTGCGGCAGCACACATCGCTGTGTGTGACACCGCAGGAGTGAGGAACATCTCCTTACCTGCCTCCACCGGCAATGCGGAAGGAGAAGAGGTGGGCAGGATGTTACGCCCGCTCTTCTTTGCCCCTTTGCTTCTATTGGACGGACGCCGTGTGACGTCGCTGTGGCGCCGCATGACCCGCCCCCTTAGAAAGGAGGCGGATCGCCGGCCAGAGCGACGTCGCAGGGCAGGTAAGCCGTATGACGGAGGAGTTCGATTTTGTGCGCGACGGGCAGCAATATGCCCGTGTCACACAAACGATGGGGGCGGGTACGCACGCTAGCGATATCGGTACCGATATCGCTACCGTGTAAAGCCCCCTTTACTCTGCTGCCTCATTAGTTAATGGATCTGTCTGGGATTTCATCTGAATCATGTATTCTGGAGATGTACATGGAAACACTTATGTAAGTGCTCAGCATAGAACACAGGATTAATGTGAACTGATCCAAAATGTTCTGTATTCTAAATTGCCACCAAATAGAATTCAACTCAACCCACAAAAGCACAAGTCCCACTCAGGTCCGTCATCTGTTAACAAAGTTATATGGGCCTTCCATGTCACTGGCAGCACAATGGCTGTGGAAAAATGCTATGTCTCTCCCCTCAAAAAAGAAATCCAGCAATATATGCGCTCCCAAATCCTAATTTCCCCTTCCTTGTGAGAACCACAATGTGCCTAAACCAAAGTTAATGTCCACATGTTTGGCATAGTTGCAGTGAGGAGAGCCCTCTTAATTAATGAGAAGCAGGTTGCCAGAAGGAAGAGCTAGGCACTACAATGTACTGGGCACGACAAGGACTTATTTGCAATTTTTAATTCTGCAACATTCACTGCGTTTGACTCCATGGGTATTTTCCAGAGACTAAATCATCACTACACCCATACATTGATTGAATTAATTAATTGAATTGATTGAGAGGTGCCGTTTGTAAAATGGGGTCACTTATGGGGGATTTCGGCTATGATAGCACCTCAGGGGTTTTGCCAATGTGACTTGGCACCTGCAAACCATTCCAACTAAATCTAAACTCATTATCCAGGAGACTGCTTCGAGATAGATAAAAGCTAGTCAAAGCTGTTGAAATTATGGTATTCAATAAAAATGATGTACCCATTTCAGAATATGGACAAAGTGAATGTAGCATACTCCTTGTTGGAAAAAGAATACAGAACATGCGATCATTATCCAGTCAGAGTGTGAGGTTAAAGAATGGTGGACTTTAGAAAATGTATATATGAGCTGTATACTTCAGGATTTGGAAATAACATTATCATGTTTTTTTTGTTCTTAAAGAGGTTTTCTGAGATAAAATCGCATCCCTGATATAATTTAAACAGTAACCCGTCCTAGTCACGTGTCAGTACTGGCCACAGACTTAAGATATACATCTCTTGTGTTTCCACTCACAAGAGCTGTACCACTCATACCTCAGCCATCTATGGTGTGTGAAGAAATATTTTAACCCATGTTTTGCTTGATGAGCAGATCTCTAGTTTCATCCCCCTCCTGCATCGGTCTGACAGATTTATAGCAGTGCACAGAGACTGACTGCTCCCAATTGGAAACAAATAAACATTGAGGAGAATCAACCGGTAGATACTCCCTGTTTTGCTCAGTGAGGAAGAGAGATATTTCTTTACATATGACAGCCTGACTGAAGTATGTGTGATATAACTTTTCTGAGTTGACACACAGATCTTGGAAGCTAAATATCTTCAGTCTGCAGCCTGTTCTGATTTGTGACTAGGACGGGCTGCAGTTTGAATCATACCAGAGACGCCACTTTATCTCATTCACGGAGAACCCCTTTAATCAGACTCTTACATTTAGCTTAATCTACTGGGGTCTTAAGTTCACTTAGGATCTTTCACTTGATCAGTAGTAGTTGATGCACACCAGATTTCACAGTACAAACTGCATGCATTATTAAAGAGTAATTGAACTTTTTGATAATTATTTTTTTATGTGGTGTAAACCTATTAATTCTGCACAGATTGGTTGGGATCTTAATCCTGAGACCCCCACTGATTGATGAAAAGACCACTGTGTACAGCTGAAGAGGCACAGAATGGAGTATGGATTGAATAAAAAGTCAAAATCTAGATTTAATAGAAAATCAAGAAGGTGATTGGTCTATTCTGCAACTTCTGTGCGTTATTCTGACATTAACACCATTAATTTAGTTCTTTCTTGGAAATCTTTTTGTAAATGGTAAAGTTTCTTTATTTTTCAGAGTGTGGTCCATATGCTGTTTTGTAGAATATTAACAATGGCACATGGTTCAAGGATGAGATGTCAGTTTTAATTGCTTCAATTTCTCTTTGATCATAGAGAGTTAAGGTCAAATGAAGGGTCTTTCAGATTTTTTTTAAACTACAGACAAATTAGAGGATTGTTTTGTTGGTTGTTAAAGCTCCCCCGGGACACATCCTAGCGGAAACCACTGTCATAGGTCTGGAGGATCTAAAAACAGAATAGTAAGATAGCAGACATGCAGAAATGTGCTGTAATGAAGCTGCAGTCACAGCTGTAAAGGTAGCCATGAGCATATATTGAGTAAAATGTTCTTATTAATGAAAGACATAGTTATGATTTTGAAAGATAATTATATGGTAAATAAAGGCAACAAGAACAAGTGGAATGTACCATAATAATACAGAAGCATGTTAGATCCCACCCAGCCCTTTTGTGTGGGTGCCAGGGCTCCTCTTTTCCCCATTAGGTCCTGATGAATACCATCACTTAAAGGAGGTTGTATTGTTTCCACCCATGTGCCATGATAATTGAGAAATGGAAGTTGGAAATATAATCATCATATCTGGTTATTGATTTTTCTACACCCTTCACAGAAATGTTATACCGGGGCTCAATAGAGCAATTTGTCCCGACATGCTTTGAAAACTGACTATCTGACTGAAATTTTGCTTAATGGTGAAACTGTACCTAAATGACGTAATAACATATCATGGATACATTTCAGAAAATGAAAACTATCCTTGTTGTCAACGAGCTTGTGCCAGCATTGAAAAGAGACGCAGAAATCTAAGCAGAAGCCACACTAATTCTGATGGTGGTATAGCTTTGCTGATCATACACCACATATATCCAAAACTAGGTTTTCACTTGATCTTGTTGAACATTGCACTTGAAAACCACGAGAATTAATAGAGTTGGACGCCCAGCTATAGCAGCCTCCTCTTCTCAAATCAGTTTTTCCACTAGCTTTATGAGTATGTCTAAAGTTGTGTTGGATGTTGGATGGCTTTGAGGTCAGGGCTCCATGCGGGACACTCGAGCACAATCAAACTAAAGAAACCATGTCTTGACGTTACTTCACTTTGTGCACTGACGTTACTTCACTTTGTGCACTGATGTTCATACTGGAACAGTAAAAACTAATGTCACCAAGTTGAAGTGTACAATTGTCTAAAATGTCAAGACGTTTAATCTAGTGATGTACAGATGACATCTCTGAGTCTCTCACCTTCCCTTTAGTTTGCTGTATAACTTAAGCTTTTCACATTTCAGGCACATTCTCAATTTTTACATAAAGTTCCAATCTTGCCGTCCCCTGAAACATTGCCCTGCTGATGCAAAATTAGTGCGGTTTTGCACTTAGCAGTATCCTTTGGATTTTTGATAACCTATACTCTTGATACAGACCTTTCAATGCACCTGCACTTTAATTACCTTTTTTTTTACCCCACACAATAATAGTGCCCCAATAAATCCCTCATATAGTAATATGTCATGCTTAGCTCACCCCACATAGTAATGTTGCCCCCTTAGTGCCCCACACAATAATGCTGTCTTTTTAATATTCACTAAACACTAATAATGTTCCCTCTGTTTCCCAAAAGTAGTAACGATCCTTTTGTACTCTCCAGAGTATGGTTGTCTCTTTTAACATAATAAAATAACATTCCTTTTTTTACTTAGTCCTCATTCGCACAATCAATAGGGCAGCAGTCTACAAGCCTCCTCAAGCCTTCACTGGGGGTAGTTTGGGATGAACAGGCATGATGATGTCCCTTTATTGCCCCACAAGCGCTCGAGTCCTGTGCACCTACTTCTATGGAATCACTCATAGATCACCAAGGAAGGCATAGAGAATTTTGACTGTACTTGGTGGAGCAATAGTACCATAATTTTATATTTGTAGCTCTTAAAAACTAATCTATGAGTAAAATAAAATTATGTGGATTTTTGGATGTTGATATTGAAAGAGTTCCTATCACCCAACTTGAACTGCCCCTTTTAAATAATAAAAAAGTGGGCAGCCCCAGCCTGATGATTAGTACTACTGAGGCATGTTTCTAAGTGTCACCAAACGATATATAACATTACATGTATCTATTAGCTGATCACTTATGTGAACCTTTTTTTAGGTGAATAGTAGAGTAATTGGTGTCCAATGGGACACTAAGTGAAAAATCCAGGGCTTAGATTTCTAGTTGCTTGCTTTTAAATAATCCTAAGCTTGATTATGTCATTATAAAAAAAATATTATGGTTTATATGGGAGAAAAAAATAACATTTTATTTCCTTTAGCCGCTGCTGCTTGGCATTGAGTGTAATTGCCTGGTTTACTATTTACTTTATCCCAAAGTCTTAGTTATTGGGTATGCACCCACACTATTTTTGGTATCTAAATGTCTGCCATTTACCTGCCTATGCCGTTAAAAAGTAGCCTGACTGTACATAAAATAATTGTTTTGATTTTATTTTCTTTAAATCACCATTTACTAATGGAATATTGTTGTAATATTTTAGTGGACTTCTGTTTTACCAAGACTTCCAGAGTAACACGCAAAGCCATATTTGTCTGTCTGCCAAAAAGGAGCATGATGCTATAAACCAGATCAGAACATCTTGTTAATCCATCTGTAACCTGCTGATAGATCACCAAGGAAGGCATAGAGAATTTTGACTATACTTGGTGGAGCAATAGTACCTTAATTTAATATTTTCAGCTCTTGAAAACTAATCTAAGACTAAAATAATGTGGATTTTGGATATTGAAAAAGTTCCTATCACCAGTCTTGGACTGTTCTATTTATTTAATAAAAGAACGGGCAACTCCAGACTGATGATGGTACTATTGAGGCATATTTCTAAGTGGCACCAAAGGATCTATAGTATTTTGTTCTTTTTTCTTTTAACGGACTTCACGGCATGGCAACTTGATGGATAAATTCTCTGTAGGAAGATCAATCTAGTGCAAGTCTACATAGGTCCACCAGGGTCTTCTTCACCGTTATCTTGATAGCATCAAGTCATCAGATGCTGGTCTTCCTCTTTACCTTGTTCCTTCTATTTTTCCAACCATGATGTCCTTCTCCAGTGAGTGCTCTCTTCGTATGATGTGTCCAAAGTAGGCAAGTCGTAGCTTGGTGATCCTTGCTTAGAGTCACTTATCTGACTTTATTTGTTTTGTATTTATTAGGTGATCACTTATGAACTTTATTTTAGGTTATCTGTGACATATTTGAGCATTTTGCAAAAAGTTCATATTCTTCAAGATTTTAAGAATCTGTTTTTTTTCTTCTTTCTAGGTCAATATTGCATGGAAGCAAGTATTAAATAGCTCCTTGTGCTGGATTATTTCTGTGTACCAGCATCTACCTTGGTGATCAGGAACTCACTCATCTCCAAATGCCTAAAAGCAGTAAAGTGACTCAGCGAGAGCACAGCAACCAACATGTCACAGAATCTGTTGCTGACTTATTGGCCCATGAGGAACCAATAGATCATAAAGCCAGTGCACTAAATGTATCTGGCGAAGAGACTAGAGGAAAACCACTGGAAGATATTTCAGAATTAGAGGACAGACCGGCATGGAACAACAAGCTGCAGTATATACTAGCACAAATTGGATACTCTGTGGGTTTGGGCAATGTTTGGCGATTCCCATATCTGTGCCAGAAAAATGGTGGAGGTAAGTGCAGATGCTTGAAAAACAGTATGGCTGATTAATTGTTTTTTTACAGTCTTTTGTATTTATTAGGACATTTGTATGGACTTCTGTTTGTTTGGCACATTAAAGCCTACATTGCATTTTTGTTATTTTTTAAGTTTTACTTAACCAAATCTAAAAATTGATTTAAAAAAAAGAGAGCAAATTTTAAAACTTTCCATTATGCTTCCCTTTCATAAATGCACCATGACTACGTTTTGTCTAAAAATGTTTTCAATAACCTGGTGTCTTGAAATCCTTTTTGCCTTGTTCATTAATTCAAGAAAAGACATGAATAAGGAGGGTTGAAAAGGCCATATACATTGATACCTCTTCAAAACACCACCACTTTGAGAAGACAACCCTCTACCCATACCGCATTTTCTGTTCTTCCATATATTATGAATACTGGTCACAAAGACCTTTTATAATTCACCTATGGTTTTCTTAAATGGGAACTGTACTTTCAAAAAGCTTTGCATAAATGAATAATACAGGTAATGGTAACAAACTTTGTAATGAATCTTATCAGACATATATGCATTGTTCCTCACTTATCAGTCACTTTTTCCCACTCCATCATCTTGCCTTCTGAACTCACTACCCACTTTTAACAAGAACAGCTAAAATCATCATCTTTAGACACAACTGCCATTAGGTCCTGGTGGTGCCATGTCATACAAACCATTATACTCTATTGAGATGGAGTTTAGAAAAGCAGAATGAGAAAACAATCTGAAGAAGAGACAGAGATAGTACTGAGCTTTCTAACAAGTCTTTTACATCATAACAGATCTGGATTCACATCCAGACAGCTCACTAGTGATGTATAATTTCTTCTATGCTACCACTGCTTATTTTATGTGCTAAAAAAAGGAAAGAAGACCAAGAATTCCTCTGTGTATTGTGCTGTGTATTGCAGAGTTCAGAACAGCTAGCATCCTCCCACCAGCTCTGAGTGGATTGTAAATTACAGATAGAGACTTCAGAGGTGAAAATGCAGGATACATGTTATATAATCGCCAGTTGTAGTGGAATTCATCATGAACACACACAGAACAACTTACTCTAAAAAGATACTTGAAAGTGAGGTTAACCTTTAGGCCCTGTGCGCACTAGGCGGTTTTACCCGCGGTTTTACCCGCGGTTTTGCTGCGGAAATTTCTTGAGAAATGCTTGTGATCTTTCTGCAGATATTTCCCAGCAAAACCTATGGGAAAAAAAATAGCTGTGCGCACACTGCGTTTTTTTCTCAAGAAAATTCTTTGTGAAGATTTTCTTGAGAAAATTTCTTGAGAAAATGTGCATGTCACTTCTTTTCCGCAGGTACCTGCAGTATACCCTCAGTATTTCACTCCATTCACTGTAATGTAATCGCGAAATTCCGGGGGTATACCGCAGGTAGCAAATGATATGCGGTATACCCCCGGTATAGCCGCGATTTATCTGCGGTAATGCTCATCGCTGCCTGCGGTTTTGCAGGAAGTGATGTCATTATGACAGAAGAGGAAGCGGAGCAGAGTAAATACAGATGTCACAATCCCTGGACGCCGCACAGAAGCACTTCCGTGTGACCTCCAGGTGCCCGTGCAGTCTGTGTCCCGCTCCGGCCCCGCGGCTGCCTGCCCTGCAGTGTGTCAGTGTCTGCCCGCAGTATCAGCAGCTTGTCACGCTGCAGTGCTGGCAGACACTGACACATAGCAGTGCGTGCAGCCGCGGGGATGACGGGCGCTGCTGTCAGGAGGTGAGATGAGATCATTACCTGCTGTGACGATCTCCTGCCTCCTGACGTCACCGCTGTCACTGCCGTCTATGCCCGCGGCCCGAGGCTGTAACTGGCGGTGACGTCACGGGCTCTCGCGATACTGCTGAGAACGCGGCGGGCATAGAAGGCAGTGACAGCGCTGATGGCATGGCAGCAGGAGATCATCACAGCAGATAATGATCTCATCTAACCTCCTGATGGCAGCGCTCGGCATCCCCTGCAGTGATCTGTGTTGACCTATTGATGTTAGCTCAAGTCACTGCATTACTCTCCCAGCCAATGGGGAACATTCTGTTCATCATTGACTGGGACAGTGACTATGGTATGGATCGTCGTGGGAACCCCCCTTATTGGATTACGCCGGACCCGGATTTGATTGTTCTTGTCAATAAATTGGTGAAAGAGGGAATGTGGGGAGTGTTTTTTCAAATAAAACTTTTTATGTTGTCTATTTTTTATTTCTTACTGACTGGGTTAGTGATGTCGGGTATCTGAGAGATGCGTGACATCACTAACCCCAGGGCTTGATGCCAGGTGACATTACACATCTGGCATCAACCCCATATATTACCCTGTTTGCCACCGCACCAGGGCAACGGGATGAGTTGGGGCGAAGCGCCAGGATTGGCACGTCTAATGGATGCGCCACTTCTTGGACGGCTGCAGTCTGCTATTTTTAGGCTGGGGAGTGTCCAATAACAGTGGACCTCCCTAGTCTGAGAATATCAGACCCCAGCTGTCCGCATTACCTTGGCTGGCTATCCAATTTGGGGGGGGGGGGGCATGTTTTTTGTTTTAAATTATTTATTTAATGTAAAATAACAGCGTGGGGTGCCCTCTGTTTTGGATTACCAGCCAAGGTGAAGCTGCCAGCTGTGGTCTGCAGGCTGCAGCCGTCTGCTTTACTCTAGCTGGCTACAAAAGATGGGGGGACCTCACGTTATTTTTTTTTAAAATTATTTATTTATTTTTTGGCTAAATACAAGGTTAGGCACCCTTTAGTGCCACATGAAAGTCACTAAAGGGTGCCAGCTTAGAATATCAGGGGGGTGGGACATTATATAGGTCTTTCTCATCTATTTATCTATATATCCATCTATACATCTTTCCCTCTATCCATTATCTGTCTATCTATCGATTATCTATCTATTATCTATATTATTTATTGCAGTTCATCATAAAAAACCGTAGGGACCAACCTGCGAAAAAACCGCGGCAAAACCGCAGCAAAAACGCATGCGTTTTTCACACGGTTTTGGTGCGTTTTTTTACCGCAGGTGCGGTAATCTTCAACTCCCAGATGTTTCTCAAGAAATTTTCTAGAGAAAAATCACTTTTCTAGTGCGCACATAGCCTTATAGCGGTTTCACTGCATTTAGACCGAAAGATTAGATATAATATATCACCTTTATTACATGGTTTTAGGCATTCAGACTATTAAAATGTTCATGGTTTGTGGTACATCAGTGCTTTTCGGAGGCGTGGGGAGTTTGATAATTAAAGCGTTATTCCAAACCAAATTGCTAGCATAGGTAGTCACTTAAAAAGTAACCATCATTTTAATTTTTATTACATAAATCAATAGTACACATGACAATAAGAAACTTTATAATATATCTTGTGAGCAAAATACACACCTTCTATGCCATTGGAACTTCAAATTAATAAGATTTGTTTTACAAGCGCTTGGGAAATCATTGCAGCACACACGCTTTGTGGTGTACTGAATGTTTCTGCTTTATTACCTCATGTGATCATTTTATATAGTATCCCAAACAAAGAAGTAACTCCTCAGAACTATACACCAATAAGAACCACATGGGTGTGTGTATAAAAATGTGAAACTTCCCCGCCCATCAGTGCCAGCTGAACCCTATGCCATCATTCAGTTATAAGACAAGATGGTTTCTATAAGAACAAAATGGCTTGTATTCTCTGTCTTATCATATAAATCAATTTCTTTTTTCTCAATTGAGTAAAATCTCTAAAATCTGTATTCAGTGAAGAAGTTGGCACTTTTGAAATTGTACAAGGTGGGAGATGCTTGAGGCAAGTTCTCCTGAAAGGACAGTTACAGTTCACCATAGAGCTTTGACACCAACTGCCATTTCCTATTTCAGTAATGAAAAAATGCGTCTCCACTGAATACAGATTTTATCCCTGAATTGAGAATTTTGAGAATGAATGATCAGTCCAGGAGGAGAATGAAGCAGATTGCACTTACTACGATAAGTAAACTATAATTATTATTAAAAAAATATATAATTCGTCAGCAGCCGCTTAATTGCTTACAGTTGGTGTTCAGGGAGCAAATATGCAACGTTATACTGTAAGAAATCTAGAAAAAAACTGAATGTATTTACAAATTACCAAGTGCAAGAATAACCATTTGTTGTATACTGAGTCCACACAGAAAAGTCTCCAGAATCACAGTGCACATACAGTAGCGTTCACTGCATACAGTAGCTCGTAGCTTGATATGCTATGGAAATGGCAGCTCTTCTACATTATTCAAAGCCTTCAGTCAGTAGGTGATACTGAGAAACTGTGCTAGAACATGTAGGATCATTCACCCAATAGGTTAATAAAATTAATTCAGAATACATGGAAGATTTTTAGTTGGGAACTGATTTTTTACAGCGTTGTAGTAATAAAACTACAATAATTAAAGGGAATCTGTCAGTATGATGAATCCTCCTATGGTGTCTACATGGGCATGCTGGTCATAGAAGGTTGAATAAACCAATCCCTTAGGCGGGCTTTGCACGTTGCGACATCGCAAGCCGATGCTGCGATGTCGCACGCGATAGTCCCCGCCCCCGTCGCAGGTACAATATCTTGTGAAAGCTGGCGTAGCGAAAATTATCGCTACGCCAGCTTCACATGCACTCACCTGCCCTGCGACCGTTGCTCTGGCCGGCGACCCGCCTCCTTATTAAGGGGGTGGGTCGTGCGGCGTCACTGCGACGTCACACGGCAGGCGGCCAATCGGAGTGGAGGGGCGGAGATGAGTGGGATGTAAACATCCCGCCCACCTCCTTCCTTCCGCATATTCTACGGAAGCCGCGGTGACGCCGGTAGGAGATGTTCGTCGCTCCTGCGGCTTCACACACAGCGATGTGTGCTGCCGCAGGAGTGAGGAACAACATCGGACCGTCGCGTCAGCGTAATTATGGATTACGCCGACGCTGCACCGATGATACGATTACGACGCTTTTGCGCTCGTTAATCGTATCATCGAGCCTTTACACACTACGATGTCGCATGCGATGCCGGAAGTACGTCATTTTCAATTTGACCCCACCGACATCGCACCTGCGATGTTGTAGTGTGCAAAGCCCGCCTTAATGTCTGCGATCCAATGTCATTCCAGAGGAATCCACATTTTCTTAATATGTAAATGAGCTGTTAAAATCTTTGAGCTGGACACAGAGACGTCCCAAGAATCTCCCTCCAAAGCTTATGTTAAATGAAAGGGGGCATTATCAGTGTGAGACATGTAATTCAGGAGAGCAGACTGTCAGTCATTACATGTCTCCAACTGGTAACACCCCATTCATTTAAAATTAGCCCTGGGGCAGATTCTCAAGATGATCTCTGTCTGGTCGAATAATCTTAACAGTTTCTTTACAGATTAACCTCCTCCTGACAGTTGAAATAGGTTTACATCATGGTCAGGAAGAAGTTCTCGCAAAATGACGTAAATGTATGTCATGGGGATCATGCGATGTCAGAAGCTGTGCCCACACGATCGCCGCTGGTAGCTCGCTGTAAGTTATAGCCAAGCACCAGCTGTCACAGCTAGGGACAGTCCTCGCCTTTTCCTCGGCTGTTTAACCCCCTAAATGCTGTAATCAATAAATCAATATTGATCCTAGCATTTAGGAGACTGGGAGAGGTAGTGCCACTCCCTCTCCCACACATCATCATGACGACCTTCAGATCAGTCATCTATGGTAAGACTGTTGGGCCATGCAAGGAACATGGTCTAAGAGGCGTCTGTTTTGTGGCCCAAAATGGTACCTGTGTGACTAGTGTCCTATGCAAACCTCACCTGTGTACATGTCTAATACCAGCAACCACACTCCATGATATGATAGATTGCGAGTGGTTGCGTCGTTGGTATTCTGCACCAGAGTTGCTCCCGCCCTTACCATGGGGGGGGGAGGCTGCTGAATCCTGCTAGTGCATAAGCTATTTGACCCTTAGTAGGCTAATGGCTGTTTTTGGTGAGTTGTTTTTTTTTTTTTTACTTTTTTAAATCCATGTCCTTTTTTTGGGAATTGTGGCCCAAAATGGTACCAATAATAATTCCAACCAATCCCACAAAAAACAAGCCTCACATGACTGTTGGCAGAAGAATAAAAAAAAACTATAGCTTTCAAACTTGAGAGATGCAAAATAACCTTATTTTGTTCAAATTGGTACAACTTGGGACTACTTAAGATAAGAACTGATGGTTATTATTTGGGACACTATGCCTCAATATTTTCCCAATTTGATCATATTGGTTGAAGTTTATCTCTATCATCTATGTTAGATTCTGCTGTTGGTTAATTTTTGGATATTTAATCCTTGTTAATACTGTCACTACGAGACTTGTTAGGGTTTTATCAGGACCTGAAGGGTTAGACGACGGTGAGCGGGGGCGCTAACTGCGCAGGCTCTAGGGTGCCAACCTCCGCGGCAAGGAAGGGGCAAGAATAAGGCGATTTGAGGGAGAGCTCCCTTGCACTTTTTCTCATTTTTTGTCAAATTTCTGTATATATTGAAACAATAGGTGTTGGGATTTACCCCCCCAGGCAGGGGCTCTTGTTTAATCGTGTATGCCAAGGAAATGGCGTCCCTCATCCATCGAGCTAAGGTATATTTCATCACCTGGCGACCTCGTCTAAAACCCTGAAAAGCAATAAATAATGCCCTGTCCTGTCTCCAAGGGACCATCCTAGAGAGGTACGTGAGAATGGTTTCCTTGACGTCTAGGGTGTGAAAACGACATTCCTCCGGCGTGGTAGGGTCAGGGAAAAAGGAAGGGAGAATAATCTCCTGACTCCTGTGAAACTGGGAAGCTACCTTGGGCAAATAAGCTGGGTCTGTCTTGAGAACGATCCCATCCGGAATATCCAAAGGAAGGGAGGATCTATGGATAGGGCCTGAATGTCGCTGATGTGACGTGCAGATGTAAGGGTGACTAACAGGCAGGTTTTGAGGGATAGCAATTTATCTGACGCTGAGAGGAGAGGTTCGAAGGGTGCAAGGGTTAGGGCATCCAGTACCAGCGTGAGATCCCAGGGGGGTGGACTGGCTATACGGACGGGCTGGCTGCAGTCGCATGCCTTAATGAAACGCATGACCCACCGATTACCTGCTATGTTGGTATTATAGAGGGCGCCCAGGGCAGAAACATGAACTTTTAAGGTACTGACCCAGAGAACCATATCCCGACTAGACTGGAGAAACTCAAGAATAGAGGAGATCGGGACCACAGCTGGAGAGGAGTCAGGGAATGAGGTAAGAAATTGCTGCCATACCCGGCCATACTGTCTGGTTGTGACTGGTTTTCTACTGTGCAAGAGGGTGTCAATAAGACAGCTGAAAAAAACGTGGGCGGCTAGTAACTCCCTTTCAAATTCCACGCCGTCAAGTGGAGACCCTTGATGCGTGGATGAAGGAAAGGACCTTGTGGCAGGAGATCTGGTCTGGATGGGAGAACCTAGGGGTCAGAGACCGGCATAATCGTCAGGAGGGAGAACCATGGCCGCATGGGCCAAAAAGGAGCTATAAGGATTATTCGTGCCTGATGCTCCCTGATCTTCCGGAGGACCGTGGGTAGGAGAATCAGAGGAGGAAAGGCATAGGTCAGGCTGTACTGGCAGGGAACCTGAAGGGCATCTAGGACCGTCGGCTGATCCGCCCTGTTCAGGGACCCAAACTATTTCAACCTCCTGTTGTCTCTGGTAGCAAATAAGTCTATAACCGGCTGGCCCCAGCAGTGCACTATCTGAGTGAAAACGTCCTGATGCAAAGTCCATTCGCCCTGACGGAGAGTGTGACGGCTGAGGAAGTCTGCTTTCACGTTGTCCACCCCCCGGATGTGTACTGCTGAGAGGGACAAAAGATGGTTTTCGGCAAGTTCCAGCACCTGCACTGCTGTCTTCATTATGGAACATGACCGTGTCCCCCATTAGTGGCTGATGTAGCCTACTACTGTCCGGTTGTCCGTACAGAGTTGCACGTGGGTGCCCCTGGGGAGTGGAAGTAAGGACATTAGTGCTCGACTGACTGCCAGGAGCTCCTTCAGGTTGGAGGAGGCGTTCATCTCTTGACTGAACCAGAGACCCTGAGCCATGGCATCCCTCAGGTGAGCCCCCTACCCCCAGGGGCTGGTGTCGGTAGTGATCAGACAGGTGGGGTGAACATGCCATTCCTTGCCACTGGTCAGGTTTGTGTCCGTCAGTCACCAGCTGAGGGAATCTCGGGTGGAGGTGGTCAAGGTTAAGCCTGCTTTAAATTTGTTGAACGTGCCGCACAAACGATTAACCCCCGTCACACGTACTTACCCGACCATACAACCTCGCTGTGGGCGGCGAACGTCCACTTCCTGGAGTGGGAGGGACGTTCGGCGTCACATCGACGTCACGCGGCAGCTGGCCAATAGAAGCGGAGGGACAGAGATGAGCTCATCAGAGATGAGTAACCATCCCGCCCACCTCTTTCCTTCCACATTGCCGGCTGGAGCCGTGGGAGGCAGGTAAGATCTGTTTAATGTTCCCGGGGTGTCACACACTGCGATGTGTGCTGCCTCGGGAACATTAAACAACCCGACGTGCAATTCGTCAGCATTCAATGACGTGTATGCGATGCACGTTTTAACGTTCAATCGCAATCGCACGTACCTGTCACACACTACAATGTACCTTACAATGCCGGATGTGCGTCACTTACGACGTGACCCCACCGACACATCGTAAGATATATTATAGCGTGTAAAGCGGGCTTTAGAGGAGAATCGAGCGACCCTTGAGTTGACCGTGCAGCTGCCAGGATTTTCCACTGCAGTTGTCTGGTGTGAAGCTGAGCCCACTGTACTGCGGGAATACATGAAGTTAGTGACCCTAGCAGATACGTGGCGGTCCGGAGGGAGAGTGACGGGTGACCTTGTGCGTGTTGAATGACCCCTTGTAACCTTGCAACTTTGTCTGGAGGTAGAAAGCAACGCTGTTGTATGGAATCCAGGTGCGTGCCTAGGAAAGACTGAAAGGTGGCAGGTGTGAGTCTAGATTTTTTCAGATTCAGCATCCACCCAAGACGTCAGAGGGTTGACATAGCATGACGTAGACGGGATGAACATTGTGCCGCCGTGTTTCCCACCACCAGGAGGTCATCTAAATATGGAATGATTAAAGTCTGGTGTTCGCGAAGGTGAGCTGTGACCTCAGCCATGACTTTGGTGAATATCCGTGGGGCGAGCGAAACGCCGAAGGGCATGGCCTTGAACTGAAAATGGTGAATGGAGTGGTTAATCATGAGTGCTACACGGAGGTATTGTTGAAAATGCGGGTGGACAGGTATGTGGTAGTACGCATCTGTTAAATCGAGGACCGCCATGTAACAATCGGGAAAGAGCAGTTTCATAGTGGACAGGAGGGATTCCATTTTAAACGGCCGGTATCTCAGGAAGAGGTTAAGCTTCTTCAGATTAATAATGGTTCTGTATGATCCATCTGGTTTGGGGACCAAGAAAAGGGAAAAATAGAACCCCTGGCCTCTTTGATGTAACGGGACTGGTGTCAGGACCTGTTTATCCACGAGAGTGAGAACCTCCAACACCAATGCGTGTTGTTGTTCCGCTGATCTCCTGGTGGATATAACGAAAAAGGACTGCGGAGGGAGGGATCTAAATTCCAGCCAGAGGCCCTCCGATATCAGGTCCAGAATAAAGGAGCTGGAAGTGATGGTCTTCCATATGTCCCCGAAGAAACGGAGCCTGCCTCCAACTGTAAAATCCTGATTATTGTTTGGGATACTTCCGAAGGAAGGAAGGGTTGCCAAACAGGGCTCCCTTGGACCCAGAAGTGGGATGGTCAGATCTGTCCCTGCGTTCTGGTCTGACGGGTTGGAAACGGCGCTTGTGAAACGGGTGCCTAGAGGGAGGAGTAAATGTGTTAGGGAACCCTTTCTTACTGTCTCCAGCTTTGGTGAGGATGTTATCCAGTTGGGGGCCAAATACGAACTCACCCTCACACGGAAGCGTACACAGCCTTGATTTTGAGGATGTGAACCCCCTTCCATGATTTCAGCTACAGAGCTCTCCGGGCCACATTAGAAGACCCTGCTGACCGGGCTACCAGGCGGACAGAATCAGCTGATGCGTCTGCCAGGTAATTTGCTGCATCCTTGATCAGAGGCAGGGAGGATAGGATCTTATCTCCGGAGGTTCCGGACTTAAGGGTACTTTACACGCTCCGATATCGGTACCGATATCGCTAGCGAGCGTACCCGCCCTCGTCGGTTGTGCGTCACGGGCAAATCGTTGTCCGTGGCGCACAACATAGCTAACACCCGTCATACGGACTTACCTTCCCTGCAACGTCGCTCTGGCCGGCGATCCGCCTCCTTTCTAAGGGGGCGGTTCGTGCGGCGTCACAGCGACGTCACACGGCAGCCGTCCAATAGCAGAGGAGGGGCGGAGATGAGCGGCTGGAACATGCCTCCCACCTCCTTCCTTCCTCATTGCCAGTGGACGCAAGTAAGGAGATGTTCGTCGTTCCTGCGGTGTCACACGTGTGGTGCCGCAGGAACAACGAACAACATTGTACCTGCTGCAGCAACGATATTAAGGAAATGAACAACGAGCAACGATTTTTCACGTTTTTGCACTCGTTGATCGTCGCTCATTGGTGTCACACGCTGCGATGTCGCTAACGGCGCCAGATGTGCGTCACTACCGACGTGACGCCGACGATATATCGTTAGCAATCTCGCAGCGTGTTAAGCACCCTTTAACACTAGAAGTCCCAGTAATTTCGAGCCTCCTGGGTTCCAAAGGTAGAAATGTTAGATAACCCCTCTCTGGGACTTCTAGTGTTAAGCTGTCACTCCAATTGGTCTATCCAGACCGAGAGTGATCTGGCCGTACATGTGGCAGATATGGCCAGCTTCAGTGCCCCTGCTGAAGCTTCCCAGGTCCGTCAAAGAAACGCATCTGATTTTCTACCTAGAGGATCTCCCATATCTTCAAACGACAGGGCAGATTTTTTGGATGATTTTGCAACGGCCACATCGACCTTTGGTACCTTGCACCACTGCGATAGGTCCTTGTTGTCAAAAGGGTATCGCCGTTTTGAAGAGGATGGGAGGAAACCCTGGTGGTCTTGCTTCTGCCACTCCTTACGGTTAAGGGATTTGAGGGCCTCATTGACTGGGAAGGACTTCCGCTTTTTCTGGGTTAGACCAGCGAGCAAAGTATGGTCCTCAGATTTGGGAGTTTTCTCCTCTGCAATTCCCATAGTCGAGCGTACGGCTTTTACCAGGCCATCCATCCTGTCTAAGGAACAGCATGCCTTCCCTGCTTCATCAGAGGAAGATGGCAAAGAAGCCAAAGGCGAGTCCCTGTTGCTACTGTCTGAGCCAGAAGATGGGGGGGAATCAAGACGTTGGTGATCTTTCTTGTGCTTCCTGGGCCCTTTAAGGGACTTTAAAGAAGCCTGAATCTTTGAGCAGATCAGTTGCCGTAGATCCAGAGGGGGGACTGCTGAACCGGGGCTTCCTCCTTTATAGCTTGTATACATGACCCACAGAGGCGCTGCTTGTAGTCCTTTGAGAGGGTACAGGCGCACAGGGGGCATTCCTTATTGTTTTGCTTAGAAGCACATTTCCTAGGACCCTATAATATAAACCAGAATGGGAACATCAGTATAGGGGAACATTCACGTAGTCCACTCACCCATAGCAGGTAAAAGCCGGATACCGGCTTTTGAGGCGGAGACGAGGGCTTCGTCTGGTGACCCTTAGAGGATGCGGAGGCGGTGCGTTCCTCCTTCCTCTTGCGACCTGCAGAGTCTCTGGAGTCGCTGGAGTCCTTATGGCCAATATCCCAGGACGGCGAAGGGTCCCGGGATTGGGATGTGCGTGGGCTTCCCATAATGGAGAGGGCCGGAGCACGCTCTAGCAGGTTCCACTCCACCAGTAGTGGAGGATCCTTAAGCCCTCTCCAGGCCACCTCCTCCAGATCCGTTCCCCCGGAAGTGCCTTGTGCATTTACGGGTTACTGCAGTGGAGGTCGCGTTCTGGCGCGGCAGGCCCCGGACACGTCCCCCCTGCGCGCACACGCCGTGCAACCCGGAAGAAGCAGGGCCATGCCACAGGGAGAGCCTCCGGTCCCACCGCGCACAGTATACTCACCGGCAGCCTCCTGCAGGTGTCATTTCCCTGGCGGCCCTATCTGAACCAAGGCAAAGGGATGCGATGCACCAGGAGGACGGAGTCCACGAGGGGAGCTCCACCGACCGTGTTTCCGGATCCGAAGCTCCACTGTTCCCCTGCAAACCGCACGGACGCTTACTGGACCCAGGTACCTGTAGATTCTGATACATTCAGGACAGGAAACCAACTGATGAGGGAGGGGGACCGCCCCTTTTTTATCTGTAGGTTTCCTGTCCTGAAGGGGGCGGATACCTCTCTCGTGGATGCTGTCGTGGTGAATGGAAAAATTGGCCTCGTTAGGAAGGTTTGACTTGGTAAAACAAAAGTGATGAGCTGAATGACAGAGGTTCAACTTATGGAAATTGTGCTAAGCTATACATTATATGATATCCAGAAAACAACCCCTGCCTGCTACTAAAATTCACTATGCAGTCTCTGGAGTCGACAAATATGCCTTTGGCATTAGCTACCCACATTTTAAAGGCAACCTGAAAACTGATACTTGTGGCCTGAACCACAGGCATCATGTTTCAGACTTTGGCTGTATGATCTCAGCTATCTATACTTGACTCTGAAATGCTTCAGCACTTCAGGAAAAAATATACTTTAAAGGGGTTGTCCATTACTACGACAACTACTTCTGATTCCAATCATTTCCCCCAGCTAAAATAAAAGACTCTGTACTCACCTCCCATTCTGGCGCCATTCCAGCGCTGTCGGTAACCCTTGTTTGGGGCTCACGTGACATTGTGATGTCATGGCAGTCCATGTCCTATTACCACCAGCTTCTCTCTCCCCACCTTCGGATCCAATGAGTTAATCAACAGGAAGTGACGCTATGGCTGCCACTCACTTCCTGTTGATTGCTCATTTGGTCCGAAGGCAGGGAGAGAGAAGCCAGCGGGTATAGGACGTGGGGTTTGCGTGACATCACAATGTCATGTGAGCACCAAACCACAGTTACCAACAGTCCTGGAATGGCGCCAGAACAGGAGGTGAGTAGAGGGTTGTTTTATTTTGACTGGGGAAAACAAGTGGAATCAGAAGGGGTTTCCCTAGTAGTGGACAACCCCTTTAAAAGCCACATGCGACTTACCCACACTATTTGGACAGGTGGGTCTCTGGTGGCTTCTCCCCGCTCACTGACGTTGATTGACAGGTCTCTCCTTGCATATGCATATAGTAAGAGACCTATGAATTCACCAGGGACCCACCTGTACGACTAGTTTCCAGTGCTTAAACTATGTTCATCTCTGAAACACCGAAGCGTTTCAGAGTGAAACATACCTGGCTGCGGCTGTACAGCCAGTGCCTGATACATACTGCCCCTGGATCGGGCAGAACATATAATCTGTCAGGTTCCCTTTAATGTGCCCATCTATTTACTAATCAGTCTTTTCAGTTTGAGAAGCTATAGCACATGACCATGTACAATGGTGCAATAGAAATGTGTTTTGTTTTTTTTGTTTATTTCAAGTGATTCATTACAATGCCATCTGGCAGTGTGACTGATGAATCTGGGTTTGCAGAATGCCAAATGGACACTTCCTTCTAATTGTAAAGGTTTGTGGAGAAAAAAAATAGTCTAAGGCCCTGTGTACTAGATAAAGAAAAGCCTATTGTTAGGAAAGGTTGACCAATATAATGTTTATTTATAGCTAATAGACAAAGAAACGGTGGCTCAGTGGTTAGCACTGCAGTCTTGCAGCGCTGGGGTCCTGGGTTCAAATCCCACCAAGGACACTATCTGCAAGGAGTTTGTATGTTCTTCCCGTGTTTGTGTGGGTTTCCTCCCACACTCCAAAGACATACAGATAGGGACTCTAGATTGTGAGCCCCAATGAGGACAGTGTTGCCAATGTATGTCAAGCGCTATGGAATTAACAGCGCTATATAAATGAATAAAATTATTATATTATTATTAATTACCATTTCTTCTTAATCTAATGAAGAGGTATGCCCTCAAGATGCATTACTTTTAAGAACTTTAATAAATTATTCACTTTTATACTGAGAAGCGATAGTGTCCCAGTTTTTTTTTCCTTCTATTTGGTGTTTCTTTAATATTTGTGGGGGCCTCCAAATTCAGCGACAGAAGGAGAAAAAGATCCCATCTACTGAATGCATATAGCAAGGATTTTCTTCACTACAGGGATAAGCCTCTCTTCTCATAGACACATGGGAACTCTAGGTTGAAGTGGGCATTCCTTTGTATGGAGGAGTCGGGAGAGACAGCTGTCCTCCGATATCTATCTAGTGTGTATGGCCAGCTGTAGCTTTAAAGAAGGTGTTTCTAAAAACACCTGAAGGTGTGAGTTACATAGGGTGTGAGGGGATTACAGGGGACCGGGACACAAAGACTGGCCCTTAGGCTAGGGAGCCCTAGTTGTCCAAGAAATACGTCTAATGGTAATGATGTCTGGCCATCTTCCTTGCCCTGCTCCTGGCCATCTCTGATCTAATACCCCCTCTCTCCCACCCCAGGGGAGGAATGGGACAGGTGTAGTTGAACCCACAGATATGGACAAATGGGGAAACCAAAACTCTATCAAACAGCTAACACACATGGAGATATAAGACAATATGTGATAAGGAAGAAATAAAGAGCAGGGAGGAAATAACCAGATGACCTGAAGATTTCCACAGCACACCAAGCAGCATGCAATAAATCACCAGCAACTGGAACACAACAGCACACGGACTGGATTAGCAAAAGCTATAGTCGGCATGTGAGGACAGATTACTCCATCTTAAAAAGGCAGGGAGTAACTGTGATAGGTCTCCTGCAACATGTGATCCAAAAGGTAACCAGCAGGCTGACAGAAATTAACTCCTGCTAGCCCGATTACTAATCAGCACACAGCTGGTCAATGCCAGCTCCTGTCTATGCAACTTAGAAGCACCAGAGAAAGCACAGTGTGGAGTGTCAGAGTCTGTAGTTAGAGCAGCGTCTAATGCCACCATGACACTCAGTGAGTTTAGAGCCAAACACCATGTGACAGTGAGCATGTAAAGCAGGTGTTTATATATCTGTGGGTAGAGTCTTATAGCTTATAATTGGGAAACGGGTTTAGTTATTAATATGACAGTGCCGTTCTCATAACTTTGATTTATCTTTAGGCTGTGGCTAATCTAAAAGCCCACTACACTAGTGTATCTGACTACAAAAGGTTGGAAATGTGTTTGTTTGTTTTTTTAGAAATCTTAAAAACTTGTACAAATTTTAAAATTTGTCATATCATCAGGGTTTTCAATTCTACCACTTGTCTAAAACACTGTTGTCACTATAAATTACATAATTACATGGTTCAGTATGTCTACCTGTGTTAAGGTGAACTCTTAACCAGAGATCACTAGTTGCCTACTGCCTGGCCGAATTGGTATGGACCAAGTGCATGCGTAAAAGAATTCACACCAGACACAGTCGGATATGAAATCTCTTCTTGGTCACAGTAAAAATGGCACCGAACATACTGACTACAGAGTGTGCGTCTCCTGATATAGGCTAGGGGCGTACACAAGTTCAGATATACCCATTTAGTGGGACAGTTCATGGGCTAGCCAATGGGGAGATCCGTGTTGATGTTGATGGGCGGGTCTGACTTCAGTGCAGTAATCCATGGTGTCATCTGATATGTGGGCTGGTCCTTCCATATATGGTGGTCTTCTTACATCTGGACATTACTTGCATTCCAGGCAAGGTGTGGAGAACAGGAAATGGCAGCCATCTTTATATCTGTGTCATGTGTATGATCTGAAACCTGAATTATGTAAGGCAAATCAACATATTTCTCACAATCCCTTGTCAAGAGGTTAATTAAGTATTTGATGGAAAGGTCCTCCTCAACACCTGGTCTTCATGGACTCTACAAAGTCAATAATATTTTGGGTCCAGGTCTGCCAATCCTTTTCTATTGTTTTACTTCAGTTAACTTATTCTGCATAAAAAAACCCCAAAAACGTAGTCCGTCTTGTCCTGCAAAGGCCGATGAAAAGAACAGCACATTGGATTCAAGTACACATCAATTATTAACAGAAGTAGAGTGAAAATTTGTGTTGTTGTGTAGTAGACCATGCAATTTAATAAGGTCACACTACTAGTATCACACATGTTTATGCCCTAAACTTGCCATTTATCTGTATATAAGCCAAAGCCATCTAAGATCAAAATGCAGTTTCTAGAATAAGATTGTGAATTTTGTCTTTCTTTACCTTTTTGTTGATGTATAATTTTATTTTTGTCGTTTGCTTTGTTACTAACGGGTTTGTTCTTTATTACCACAGGAGCATACATGGTCCCCTACCTGATCCTACTCATTTTGATTGGCATTCCTCTCTTTTTCCTTGAGCTGGCTGTGGGGCAGAGAATTCGCAGAGGTAGCATCGGAGTCTGGAATTACATATGTCCCCGGCTTGGAGGAATTGGCTATGCTAGCCTTGTTGTAAGCATTGGCTTCCAATAGTTATATTTTACCATATTCTTTTAGGTCAGGGTACCGTATTTTTCGGACTATAAGACGCACCTGACCATAAGACGCACCCTGGTTTTAGAGGAGGAAAATAGGAAAATAAAATTTTAACCAAAAAATATGGTCATGACACACTGTTATGGGGCGAGGATCTGCTGCTGACACTGTTATGGGGGTAATGTCCCCAAATTCTCTACTAAGGTACCCCATTCTGATAAGGATCCTCCTGCCTTGTATATGATCCTGCTCATATACCCCCCCATCCTGCTAATAATATACCCCCCATCCATCCTGCTAATAATATACCTTCCATCCTTCCTGCTCATGATATACCTTCCATCCATCCTGCTCATGATATACCCCCATCCATCCTGCTCATGATATGCCCCCATCCATCCTGCTCATGAAATGCCCCCATTCATCCTGCTCATGATATACCTTCCATCCATCCTGCTCATGATATGCCCCCATCCATCCTGCTCATGATATGCCCCCATCCATCCTCCTCATGATATGCCCCCATCCATCCTGCTCATGATATGCCCCCATCCATCCTGCTCATGAAATGCCCCCATCCATCCTGCTCATGATATGCCCCCATCCATCCTGCTCATGAAATGCCCCCATCCATCCTGCTCATGATATACCTTCCATCCATCCTGCTCATGATATGCCCCCATCCATCCTGCTCATGATATGCCCCCATCCATCCTGCTCATGATATGCCCCCATCCATCCTGCTAATGATATACCCCCATCCATCCTGCTCATGATATGCCCCCATCCATCCTGCTCATGATATGCCCCCATCCATCCTGCTCAAGATATGCCCCCATCCATCCTGCTCATGATATGCCCCCATCCATCCTGCTCATGATATGCCCCCATCCATCCTGCTCATGATATGCCCCCATCCATCCTGCTCATGATATGCCTCCATCCATCCTGCTCATGAAATGCCCCCATCCATCCTGCTCATGAAATGCCCCCATCCATCCTGCTCATGAAATGCCCCCATCCATCCTGCTCATGAAATGCCCCCATCCATCCTGCTCATGATATGCCCCCATCCATCCTGCTCATGATATGCCCCCATCCATCCTGCTCATGATATGCCCCCATCCATCCTGCTCATGATATGCCCCATCCATCCTGCTCATGAAATGCCCCCATCCATCCTGCTCATGATATACCCCCATCCATCCTGCTCATGAAATGCCCCCATCCAGCCTGCTCATGAAATGCCCCCATCCATCCTGCTCATGAAATGCCCCCATCCATCCTGCTCATGATATGCCCCCATCCATCCTGCTCATGAAATACCCCCATCCATCCTGCTCATGAAATGCCCCCATCCATCCTGCTCATGATATACCCCCATCCTGGTACATGGCGTGTATCCTGTGGCACAGGAAAAAAAAAATAAACGTTTATACTTACCCTTCCTCACTCCCTGAAGCACCGATCTCTGTCTCAGCTGCAGCGCCGCTGTGTGGAGCCGTCACCGTGTGTCGAGCCATCACTGTTGTCTGCAGCATCGCGTCTTCCTGTCTGTGCCGGCGGTCAGCTGATCTGGACACTAGCGGCGCGCACCGCGATAACGTCATCGCTGTGCGCGCCGCTAGTATCCACCAGCTAGTGTCCAGATCAGCTGACCGCCGGCACAGACAGGAAGACGCGATGCTGCAGGGGGGCGGCTCCACACACGGTGACGGGTGAGTACACTGATTCACTGCACCCCGCGCTGATAATGATGCACGGGGGGCAGTGAATACAGCCGCACATGATCACTCCAGGCTGTAGTTGCCAGGGGTGATCACGGCCGGCTGCTAATTATGCACACCCCCCCCTTCCCGCCCATCACCCCGCCCACCTGTCAGTGCCGGTTTCGCTGAGAGATGATGGGCGGGAGGATGGGCGTGCATATGTAATGAGCGGGCCCACGTGGTCACGGCAGGCTGCTACAGCCTGCTCGTGCCGCCGATGACCCGCTCCACCGCGGCACCCTCATTCTCCGCACCCACAACCTTATAGTCAGACCATAAGACGCACCCCCCACTTTCCCCCAACATTTGGGGGGAAAAAAGTGCGTCTTATGGTCCGAAAAATACGGTATATGATAAAGTAGAAAGCGGTTCCTCTGTGCTGCCCATGTAACCAAACTATGAGTTGAATAAAAATGTAACAGGTTTATTTGTCTACGTGTTTCAAGGCGATCTGGCCTCTTCTTCAGGATAAAACCATTTAGGTCAGGTTCACACATTTGGATCAGTAGGAAACAAAATTACAGCATCAATCGGTTTACAAATGTGGTTTAGATACCATTAGCTGTGCCCATCAGGAATTGTTGTAGTACCTGAAATGAGCTTCCACTACAATCATAATTACGGTATGTTATTATTACTGCTGTTTTTGTAGCTTTTTTACCCCATAGATTTGTAAGATAAGAAAAATGGCATACAAATATGGGCAGCAAACAGATACAACCTATATGGCATCTACGTGCTGTCTTTTCACATCATGGACCCTTTTATTAAAATATTCTTGACATTGGTCAGTGAACATGAACAAACTAGGGTATGCCCACTTTTTTTTTGCAAACCATTGGACTGGAAAAAAAATGTGAAAGTAGAGAACAAATCTACAGTGTATCTGTGTGCTATCCATTAGAAACATACAGTCCCTTGCGAAAGTATTCGGCCCACTTGAATTTTTCAGCCTTCTCCCACATTTCAGGCTTCTAACATAAAGATAAAAATTTTAATGTTATGGTGAAGAATCAACAACAAGTGGGATGCAATTGTGAAGTTGAACGAAATGTATTGCTTATTTTAAACTTTTATAAAAAAATAATAACCTGAAAACCTTGTGGTGTACAATATTATTCGGCCCCTTTAAGTTAATACTTTGTAGCGCCACCTTTTGGGGCGATTACAGCTGCAAGTCCCTTGGGGTATGTGTCTATCAGTTTTGCACATCGAGAGACTGAAATTCTTGCCCATTCTTCCTTTGCTAATAGCTGGAGCTCAGTGAGGTTGGATGGAGAGCGTTTGTGAACAGCAGATTTCAGCTCTTTCCACAGATTCACAATTGGATTCAGGTCTGGACTTTGACTTGGCCATTCTAACACCTGGATACGGTTATTTGTGAACCATTCCATTGTAGATTTTGCTTTATATTTTGGATCATTGTCTTGTTGAAAGACAAATCTCCGTCCCAGTCTCAGGTCTTTTGCAGACTCCAATAGGTTTTCTTCAAGAATGGTCCTGTATTTGGCTCCATCCATCTTCCCATCAATTTTAACCATCTTTCCTGTCCCTGATGAAGAAAAGCAGGTGGCCCAAACCATGATGCTGCCACCACCATGTTTGACAGTGGGGATGGTGTGTTCAGGGTGATGAGCTGTTTTGCTTTTACCCCAAACATATCGTTTGGCATTGTGCCCAAAATGTTCGATTTTGGTTTCATCTGACCAGAGCACCTTCTTCCACATATTTTTTGTGTCTCTCAGGTGACTTGTGGCAAACTTTAAATGACACTTTTTATGGATATCTTTGAGAAATAGCTTTCTCCTTGCCACTCTTCTATAAAGGACAGATTTGTGTAGTGTACGACTGATTGTTGTCCTATGGACAGACTCTCCCACCTCGGCTGTAGATCTCTGCAGTTCATCCAGAGTGATCATGGGCCTCTCAGCTGCATCTCTGATCAGTCTTCTCCTTGTTTTAGATGAAATTTTTGAGGGACAGCCGGGTCTTGGTGGATTTGCAATGGTATGATACTCCTTCCAGTTCAATATGATCGCTTGCACAGTGCTCCTTGGAATGTTTAAAGTTTTAGAAATCTTTTTGTAACCAAATCCGGCTTTAAACTTCTCCACAACAGTATCACGGACCTGCCTGTTGTGTTCCTTGGTCTTCATGATGCTCTATGTGCTTTAAACAGAACACTGAGACTATCACAGAGCAGGTGCATTTATACGGAGAGTTGATTACACACAGGTGGATTATATTTATCATCATCAGTCATTTAGGACAACATTGGATTATTCAGAGATCCTCAATGAACTTCTGGAGTGAGTTTGCTGCACTGAAAGTAAAGGGGACGAATAATATTGCACGCCCCAATTTTCAGTTTATTCTTTTTTACAAAAGTTGAAAATAAGCAATACATTTTGTTCAACTTCACAATTGTGTCCCACTTGTTGATTCTTCACCATAACATTAAAATTTTTATCTTTATGTTTGAAGCCTGAAAGGTGGGAAAAGTTGAAAAATTCAAGGGGGCGAATACTTTCGAAAGGCACTGTAGATAGCTCATGTACGTGGAAAACAGACCAAAGGCATGACCGAAAAAAGGAATGAAAAGTAATTGGTATTTTTACATTTTGCAATTTTTTATGGTAAATATGGATTTCTGCACATAACACAGCATCCATTATTTGTAGTAGGGAAAAAAAATATGTAATTTTGACTTTTTTTTTACATGTTTTACATGTCACATGGAACATGTAAAAATAAATGTCAAAATTACATATATTTTTTTTATTTCACAAAATATTAGATATCAGTTACATATGTTCAGTTTGTTTCTTATAATACTTACCTATCTTAATCTTCTGTTGTTTCCAGAGTTCCGTTAAAGTAGTTCTCCCATAAATTTAGTGCAATTGCATTACACGTTTTATTATAGACGTTTATTTTCTATTGTATATATTGTATTGTATGTATTGGAACACCACAAAAAAAAAAAAAGAGAAAAAGGGCAATTGGACATAGTTTTACACAAAACTCCAAAAATGTGCCAGACAATATTGTTGGCACCCTTAACTTAATATTTGGTTGCACACCCTTAGGAATATCTAACTGCAATCAATCGCTTCCTATAACTGTCAACAAACTTCTTGCATCTCTCAGCTGAATTTTAAGAACTCTCCACAGGTGTTCAATTGGATTTAGATCCAGACTCATTGCTGGTCACTTCACAACTCTAAAGCACTTTGTTTCCATCCATTACTGGGTGCTTATTGGTTTGTTTGAAGTAATCGTCCTGCTGGAAGACCTAGGCCACAAACCCAGCTTTCTGTCACTGGACAGTACATTGTGACCCAAAATCCTTTGGTATTCTTCAGATGTCATGATGCCTTGCACACAGTCAAAGCACTCAGTGCCAGGGGAAGCAAAACAACCCCAAAACATTTTTGAACAGCCACCATATTTGCTTTAGGTAATGTGGTCTTTTCTTTGTAGGCCTCATTCTTTTTTCAGTAAACAGTAAAATTATTTGTTTTTCTTGGTCTCCTCTGTTCACAAGACAGCAGGATTATGGCTTACTCACATAGATTTTGCAGTCTAGCTTTTATGTCTCTGTGTCAGCAGTGGGGTCCTCCTGGGTCTCCTGCCATAGCAATTAATTTCATTCAAATGTCGATGGATAGTACCAGCTGACACTGATGCACCTTGAGCCTGCAGGACAGCTTGAATTTCTTTGGATCTTGATTGGGGTTTCATATCCACCATCCGGACAATCCTGCATTTCAACCTTTCATCAATTTTTCTCTGCTGTCCATGTACGTGGAGATTAGCTACAGTGCCATGGGCTGTAAACGTCTTGATTATGTTGCACAACATGGGCAAGAACATCAAGATCTCTGGAGATGGATTTGTAACCATAGGATTGTTAATATTATTCAACAATTTTGGTTCTCTGGTCCTCAGACAGGTCTCTTTTCCTCTTTCTGTTTTCTATGCTTAGTGTGGCACACACGCAATGCAAAGATTGAGCCAACTTCTCCCCTTTTTATCTGGTTTTAGATGGCATTGTCATGTTGCCCACACATGTTACTTGCCACAGGTGAGTTTGAACAAGCATCACATGCTTGAAGCAAAGTTGTTTACCCACAATTTTGGAAAGGTGCCAACAGTGTTTTTGGCCCATGCGCAATCAAAGATTGCTCCATATGGCCTCCTCTCCTTTGACACCCTGCTGCACATGCACACCTTATATAATGCTTGTTTTTCCCCCTCCTTTTAACTCTTGCTAATCCCACTGACCTTTTCTCTCAGTCTACCTCTTTTGCTTTCCTTTTTCATAGACTGCTTGTGAGAGACTGCCCCAATTTCCCTTTCTCTCTTACATACTGCTATTAGTGCCCCTATCTCCCATCTTGGTTTTTTCATTACACTCCTCCACAGCCGTAGCTTGCAGTAGCAGACTTTTCTTCTCCACTTACTTTTTTTAGGATAAGCCTCTCCCCTTTTAGGGGTGCTTCACACACAGCGAGCTCGCTGCCGAGATCGCTGCTGAGTCACGCTTTTTGTGACGCAGCAGTGACCTCATTAGCGATCTCGCTGTGTGTGACACTGAGCAGCGATCTGGCCCCTGCTGCGAGATCGCTGCTCGTTACACACAGCCCTGGTTCGTTTTCTTCAAAGCCGCTCTCCCGCTGTGACACACAGATCGCTGTGTGTGACAGCGAGAGAGCGACAAATGAAGCGAGCAGGGAGCAGGAGCCGGCATCTGACAGCTGAGGTAAGCTGTATCCAAGATAAACATCGGGTAACCAAGGTGGTTACCCGATATTTACCTTAGTTACGAGCCTCTGCAGCTCTCACGCTGCCTGTGCTGCCGGCTCCGGCTCTCTGCACATGTAGCTGCTGTACACATCGGGTTAATTAACCCGATGTGTACAGCAGCTAGGAGAGCAAGGAGCCAGCGCTAAGCAGTGTGCGCGGCTCCCTGCTCTCTGCACATGTAGCTGCATTACACATCGGGTTAATTAACCCGATGTGTACTGTAGCTAGGAGAGCAAGGAGCCAGCGCTCAGTGTGCGCGGCTCCCTGCTCCCTGCTCACACTGGTAACTAATGTAAACATCGGGTAACCATACCCGATGTTTACCTTAGTTACCAGTCTCCGCAGCTTCCAGACGGCGGCTCCGTGCAAGCGCAGCGTCGCTTGCACGTCGCTGCTGGCTGGGGGCTGTTCACTGGTCGCTGGTGAGATCTGCCTGTTTGACAGCTCACCAGCGACCATGTAGCGATGCAGCAGCGATCCTGACCAGGTCAGATCGCTGGTCGGATCGCTGCTGCATCGCTAAGTGTGAAGGTACCCTTAGTTTGGCCATGTAAACTAAAACAGCATGAGCTAACAGGAGCCATTTCAGTCTGCTCCCTCCATCTCTATCCTTTGCAGGCAGGACCTTTATGATGTCACTATAAGACATGGAACCTATTCTAGTTGCAGTTTTGCCACTATTTACGCAAAATCACAGAAAAAATTATGATGTTTTTCAGAAAAAAAAAAAAAAATCTAGGGATCAGGTGATATCTTTTTAGAGCACCTTACTGTGTCCTGGCGGTACACGAATAATGTAAGGGCTTTGTCCTGGCTCCACTATACCCCCAGCAGGTGTACCATATGGGATGTGGAAGCCATCACCATGTAAAAAAAAAAAAAAAAGTATTTCCTTTAACCGTCTAATAACTAGCTGTTAGGGACTGTGGTAATTATTCCCTTAGCTCTCTAATATTGCTGGATTAGGATATAGGAGAAGCGGGCACACTAGTGAAGGATTTGTTAGAGGGTCATGATTGATGACCTCTATAATGATCACCTCACTCTTGACTAATTAACTACAAAGAGCTGACATACGATTTTACACAGATATTATTTTCTATTTCTGACAGTAGCCTTATTTTCTTTGAGTTTACTTTTTTCATTATATATTTTACTGTCATTACTTATATTATATTATTTATATTACTTGCCATATTTTTCGGACTATAAGACACAACAGACTATAAGACACACCTAAGTTTTAATGGCGCTCCATACTGGCGGAGTCCATGTGACCTCGGCCATGACACCTCCAACAGATTACATTATTGGCTGGGACCTTGGACTCCCCCACATGTGGCTCTTGTACCTTTTTTGTAGGTGTCAGCCTCCAGTTGAACCCCCCAGTATGGAGCTGGTCAGTTCCGTTGCTTCCCCAAGCAACTGTGTACCACCTGGTACCTTTCCACAAGTCCGACCAGGTCATTGGCATTCAGGGGATCTCTCTGGGCAACCCAAATTTACACCGGTTTCAGGAGGGAGTGAATGAACCGGTTAATTACAGCCTGATCCACCAAGTGGGCTGCAACCATTTTTGGATCAGATGCAGTAAATCTGGGAGCGAGGGGGTTTGTCACCATGATACGCCCATTGATGGATCCATTGTGCCCTGACAGTCATAGTTACATACAGGCGCACCAAAATTTCATCTTTTAATTTCTCATACCTTTTGTGGCTCTCTGGTTAAATATGGCGCCAGTACCTCTGCCCATTGTCCCAGCAGGAGTTTCTCTCATTTGTCAGCTCTTTCGAACACTGTCAAAAATATCTCGTCTTCATCCCTCGAGGTCATCTTTTGCTCGTCTTACCACCTTACCATCTTACATCTAGGTTCACATCACTCAGTCTAATTATCTCAGCGAAACATACCTCCCGTCTTGTATTTTACTAGTGACCACCTTACATACTGTATATATACAAATATACTGTACGACATTTATGACATATACTGTATATATATATAGCTATATGTAGTTGCGTTAAGTAAAAAGCTGGTTGCAATTCCCATACACATAGTTTGCTACTCCATTCACATGTATGTGAGTTCCCAGCTCCACTTCAAACTGCACTCAAGGGTCCAGTTCTCAAGATAAATGCAAGACCCATTGGTGGGACCTCCGTTTATAAAGCCAGCTTTACACCTTACAATTAGGTGTGCGATCTCGTATGCGATGTGACACGCCCAGGTCGCATATGCGATTGAATGAGATTGCACGTAGGTCGTTCATTTGCTGTCACACGTGCGTTAGTAGTCTATGTTAAATTGATCAATTTTGTGTGCGATCCTTTAGATCATGTGTTCTGTGACGTATGCATTGGGCACCCTTTTTTTTTTTTTTATTTATTGACTTGCCAAGCGTGTGTAATGTGTAGGGATGCGTTTTTACTATGTCATCTGCCATTCAGCTCTGCTACATGGCCGCTGACAGCAGACACAGACAGCCATGTAGCAGAGCTGAATGGCAGATGACAGCAGACACAGACAGAGCCGCACTGTCAGAATGAACTCGGGTGAACCTCACCCGACTTCATTGTCATGCTGCGGCTCTGTCTGTGTCGCGTCCTGATTAGCGGTCACCTGTGAAGGACTCACCGGTGACCGCTAAACTCCTGAGTAAGTGAATTGAGCAGCCCTCTCTCATACTCACCGATCCCCGATCCCCGGAGCTGCACGGCATTCACACTGCTCTGGCGGCTTTTACTGTTTTGAAAAAGCCGGCCGCCCATTAAACAATCTCGTATTCCCTGCTTTCCCCGCCCACCGGCGCCTATGATTGGTTACAATGAGACACGCCCCCACGCTGAGTGACAGGTGTCACACTGCACCCAATCACAGCAGCCGGTGGGCGTGTCTATACTGTGCAGTGAAATAAATAATTAAATAATTTAAAAAAACGGCGTGCGGTCCCCCCCAATTTTAAAACCAGCCAGATAAAGCCATACGGCTGAAGGCTGGTATTCTCAGGATGGGGAGCTCCACGTTAGACTGACATGGACAGAGAGAGAGGGACAGAGATAGTGACGGACTGACAGAGATTAGTGAATGACAGACATTGTGAGGCGCTTCAGAATGCAGCTTTTCAGCTGCGCTCTGAAGCAGACCTTTTTTAAGCTGCGGTGCAGAGCGCACATAGCCTCAGACATCAAAATCGTATGAGGGATGTCACACGTTTCAATTGACTAGGTTCATACAACAAAACGTCCAATGTATGAGGAATAAACGACGTGTATGCGATCACCGTATTTTCGTTCAATCTTGATTGCACGTAGGTGTCACACGCAAATACGCCACGAACGATGCAGGATGTGCGTCACTTACAACTTGACCCCGACGACTGATTGAAAGATTTATTGAAGCGTGTAAAGCAGGCATTAGACATTCACTACAATGCAACCATATCTTTTCATTTAAAAGATTTGACCGTGTCAAACATTTCTGTAATTATTATTGCTTTTGATATCTTAGATTTTCATTTTAGAGATTTCTATAAGCTATATATCAATTTATGAGTTAATGTATGAAGGTAAAAGCTTTTAGAATTAATTTTCATAGGTTGAAAAAAGACCTAGGTCCATCTAGTTCAACCGTTCTTGTAGGTAAGTATGAAACGAAAGTAAAACAAGTTTTGAGTTACTGCTTTTCATTTCATTTCCATGTTTGACCAGAAGATCATGCCGGGTACTCATTGGCAGATGAACATCAGCTCTGGCAGTGTGAACGTTACCCAAAATAAGTTGTTGTCCCTATAACTGGGTACAGTTGAAAACTGTATAATTAAACAAAGAAAGTGTGACTGTCCCCTTAGGTTCTCTCATGATCACTTATTGAAGATACAGTCATGGCTGAAAATGTTGACACACTTGAAATTGTTCCAGAAAATGAAGTATTTGTCACCAAAAATGATTGCTGTGTTACGCTCACCGAGGAGCGGCGAGCGTCCGGAGGTGGACCCACTGGACCGTGCACCGGACTCCCCCGAGAAGGTGACCAGCAGCGAACCCCTATACAGGGACTGTGCGGCGCCTCCCCAGAAGGCCTAAATGCATGGCAGCCAGGAACTGGTAGTGGGAGACTCTGTAGGGCCCGGTGTAGCAAGGTTGTGACGTCCACAGCCGGCAGAACACGGAAACGGCACTGGAGATGTTCACAGCAGGTGACGTCCACAGCAGGTACAGTACAGGTAATGTTCACGGCAGGTAGGACCCGGTGACGTCCACTGTAGGTATGAGCGGTGACGTCCACTGTGGGTATGGCCGGTGACGTCCACTGCGGGTATGTATAGATAGTGTCCGCGGCAGGTATGGCACGGTGACGTCCACGGTAGGTATAAGCGGTGACGTCCCCAGCCGGAATGGTATAGATGGCACTACGGTGAGACAAAGGATTAGAACCAGGTATCAATGCACGCATATCAAATAATAGCACAAATGGCTCTGGACACTGGCAATGCACTAATAGAGGCGTTGCTCGGGTGCCTGCTGCCAGGGGAGGTGAACTTAAATACCATATGGCAACAGGTGACCTCTGAGGTCACTTCCAGGTAATTGGGCGCTACCACTTTAACAAAGGGGGCGTGGCCTCGCGCGCAGCCTAGAATCAGACACTGCAGAACTGTGTGTGCTCTTCAGACAGGAAGAGGCTGAAGCAGCCCCAGGAGCATGATGTCTGACCCGGGAGTGAACAGGAGCAGAGTCATGAGACCGGTAAGAGGAAGGCCGTCGCTGCCTGGGGCTATGACTGGGAGTGCAAGTGGGAGCCATGCTGGGACTGGGCACATGTGAGGGAGCGCGCCCCCCACGGGGTCTGGTGGGACCAGGCGTTACATGTTGTTACATATGTTATACATGTTTATTTCCTTTCTGTGTATTGGGGTCATTGTCCCGCTTGAAGAGCCATGACCTAGGAGGCACACCCGCTTTCTCACACAGGACTCTACATTGCAACCCAAATTCCTTTGGTAACCTTCAGATTTCATGATATCTTGCACATTGTCTAGGCACCCAGTGCCAGAGGCAACAAAACAACCCCAAAACATCTTTGAACCTCCACCATATTTGACTGTAGGTACTGTATTCTTTTCTTTGTAGGCATCATTACATTATCACTAAACAGTAGAATGGTAGAATAATGTGCTTTACTAAAAAGCTCTATCTTGGTCTCATCTGTCCACAAGATGCTTACCAAGAAGGATTTTGGCTACTCACATACATTTTGGCAAACTGCAGTGTAGCTTTTTTATGTTTCTGTGGGATCCTCCTGGGTCTCCTGCTATAGTGTTTTATTTAATTCAAATGAGGACAGATAGTTTGTGCTGACACTGATGAACCCTGAGCCAGCAGGACAGGTTGAATTTCTTTGGAACTTGATTGTGGCTGCTTATCCACCATCCGAACTATCCTGCATTGCAAACTTTCATACATTATTTTGTGCCATCCACATCCAGGGAGATTAGCTATAGTGCCATGCGTTGTAAACTTCTTGATTATGTTATACACTGTGGACAAAGGAACATCAAGAACTCTGTAGATGGACTTGTAACCTTGAGATAGATAATATCTTTCAACAATTTTGGTTCTCAAGTCCTCAGACAGTTCTCTTCTCCTCTTTATGTTTTCCATGCTCGGTGTGGCACACACAGACACACAATGCAAAGAATGAGTCAACTTCCCTTTTTATCTGGTTTCAGGTGTAATTTTCATATTGCCTACACCTGTTATTTGCCACTGGTGAGTTTGAACAAGCATCACAGGCTTGAAACAAAGTTATTTACCCACAATTTTTGAAAGGTGCCAACAGTTTTGTCCAACCCATTTTTGGGGTTTTGTGTGAAATTATGTCCATTGTTCCTTTTTTGATGTTTTTGTGTTGGTACAATACACACAAAGGAAATAAACAAGTGTATAACAAAATGTGTACAGTACTTGCAATAATTTTCTGGGAGAAATACTTTATTTTCTGAAACAATTTCAAGGGTGCCAATACTTTTTAACCAGACTGTATGTGGATGAAATATATGCAAAAAAATATACCACTCCCACCTAAACTGTCATCATAGCCTAACAAAATTAGCTGAGACTATATATACTTCAATAAAGAAACATTATTTTTTTTTAGTTCTTGTACAAGTTACCTTTGTTACAGCAGAAAATGTACAAAAATGTGTTATTCCAAATATTAAAACAAAAGTTTTGCTTTAAAAAAAACAATCTGTCAGTAAGTTTTTGCTATGACAACTGAGAGCAGCATGATGGAGGAGAGAGCCTGATTCCAGTGGAGGAGAGAGCCTGATTCCAGTGATGTACCACTTGCTGGATGGCTTGAGGCAGTAATGATAAAATCCCTGCTTTGTCTGCTGTAGATTTTGCAGTGCTATGAATGCAGAGCTTTGTATATCTCCGCCCACACCCCTGATCGTCAGCTTTCTGTATATACACTGCACATTGTCAGTGGTAAGGGCGGGGTTGAACAGATTAGCTGGACTGCCTTGCTTAAGACACCTAGTCTTACCATGATAAGCTCCTGGTGATAAAACACTGATTATACTGAAACTACATCAAGCTGCTGCCCCTACATTATTTTGCTTTCAGATTATATAGTCAAAAGCTGCTGAGAGATTCCCTTTAACCACTACATGTACAAAACTTCTAATGTCCTGTTAATTAATAACAAAACACTTGTTGTTAAGAGGTTAATATATGGATTACATTTTGTGGACAAGGTGCCATTTTTGAGGTTTCAAAAGCCGTGTAAAAAATGTATGCAGGTCTACCGTGATCACAGCAAAAAGAAAACATGCTTTGCGCTGTAGAGTGTGAACGCAGCCTAAGGCTTTAGACACATTTTCATAAAATGGTTAAGAGTAACCGCCATCAATTCTCACATTGTACAATTTCCCATTGCTAATGGTCAGTTAGAAAGATGAATAAGAACACTTGCTGAACAATTACATGAATTCATTACAGTAATTACACAATGTGAGTTGGCAGAACATATAATTACATTTGTCATGGCAGAGAGATAATTCACTAATCTGTATATAATAAGGATATTTTTCACATTGTCCTTAGGTCTGCTTCTTTGTCGGGCTTTACTATAATGTGATCATTGGATGGAGCATATTCTACTTCTTCCAGTCCTTCCAGTATCCTCTGCCGTGGTATGAATGTCCAAGTGTGAAAAACGGCTCTGTAGTCCGTAAGTTGATGATAATTAGAAGCTATATACGCTGTTGTTATTTTTGATGTTATGGTGATGTTCATACCTTTGCTAAATACTTTAAAGGGGATCTTTTTATTATTTGTATTTATATTAAACTGTAAACAGTGCCTTAAAGTATTCATATCCTGTGAATTTTCCACATTTTTTCACATTACATCTACAAACTTAAAGAGAACCAGGCTGTGTTCAGGATTTAACCTATTAAATAAAGGTATGGCTGTAATGTCTCTTTTATACTGATTTATGGATAAGCGTAGTGTTTAAATCCGTAGCCTGGTTCTTGTTTTATTTACCTTTAACGTCATGGTGCAATATCCTCTTGGTGCATCAGGGCAGGACTGTTGGTGAGGTCTTCGTCTCTGTCGAGGCTCCTCTGTATTTGTATGATCCTCCTTTCAAGTCAGTATGATTGGAATGATACCAAACTTTAAAAACAAATTCTGAATTTCGTAAAAAAAAAGGTTTGCCTGCTTAGCCATTTTCTAAGAACTGTAGCCATTTTCCAGTTTATGGCGCAGCGTGAGCGTGACTTGTTTTTTATGTGGAGACCCGATGATTTTATTGATGCTATATTGTGTTAGATACAATGTTTTGACCACTTCTTATTGCATTTTTTGAGGAGTTGTGGTGACCAAAAAACGTAACTTTAGCATTTGTATTTTTTCTCTCTTTACAGCATTTACCGATAGGGTTAATTAATTTTATATTTTGATAGATTGGACTTCTATGGACGCAGCAATAGCACATATGTGCATTTCTGTATATTTTCAAGATCTTTATTATAAACTAGCTGTACTACCCCGTTTCACCTGGGTTAATAACTGCTGTTAACAAAATAGAATGTATTAACAAAAATGTATTCTGCACACAAACAACGCAAAACAAATAGATATAAATGTAATTATAATGTCTGTCTCCCCCTCTGTATATATATCTCTGTCTCTTTCTCTATCTCTTTGTCTGTCTGTCTCTTTCCCTGTCTGTCTCTGACTGTCTCTGTCTCTTTCTCCATCTGTCTCAATCTCTTTCCCTGTCTGTCTATCTATCTCTTTCCCTGTCTGTTTATCTATCTCTGTCACTTTCCCTGTCTGTCTCTTTCCCTGTCTGTCTCTTTCCCTGTCTGTCTCTTTCCCTCTCTTTCCCTGTCTATCTCTTTCCCTCTTTCCCTCTGTCTCTTTCCCTGTGTATGTCTCTTTGTCTGTTTCTTTACATGTCTTTGTCTGTCTCTTACCCTGTCTGTCTCTTTCCCTCTCTTTCCCTGTCTGTCTGTTTCCCTGTGTCTGTCTCTGTCTTTGTCTGTGTCTGTCTCTGTCTCTTTGTCTGTGTCTGTCTCTTTACCTGTCTGTGTCTGTCTCTTAACCTGTCTCTCTCTTTCCCTCTCTTTCCCTGTCTGTCTCTTTCCCTGTCAGTCTGTCTCTTTGTGTCTGTCTCTTACCCTGTCTATGTCTGTTTCTTACCCTGCCTGTGTCTGCCTCTTTCCCTGTCTGTGTCTGTCTCTTTCCCTGGCTGCATTGTGACATGCCAACATTCCATTTAAGGGCGTGGCTGCGCATTCTTCTGAAGTTCTGGCTCGCTGTGGCTCCCAGCTCCATTCGCTTTAATGGAGGCAGGAATTTTGGTGAATAACTGTAAAGCGCGAGGTTAAAATTTCCCCTCAAAACATAGCCTATGACGCTCTCGGGGTCCAGAAGTGTGAGTGTGCAAAATTTTGTGGCTGTAGCTGCGACGGTGCAGATGCCAATCCCGGACATACACACATACACACACACACACACACACACACACACACACACACACACACACACACACACACACACATTCAGCTTTATATATTAGATGGTCAAAAGAGGGGTGATTCAAATTTGTATGTTTAATTTTAATATATATGTTCCATTTTTCACTGTATTTGTTAGTCTCTTTATGGGAACCGAACGCATGATTATCTGATCGCTTGTGCTATAAACAGCAATGCCACATTATAGATGTATAGATTACAAATCATGATCTCTTATAAGGGTGACTCCAGCAGACCAGAGGCACCAATGAGTGGTTAGGTCAGACGATGGCAAAATTCAGCTCCTGAACTCTTTTCATCTATCCCGTACATGTATGGTGATGGTCCTTAAGACATTAAATGAATTAAAAAAACTATAAAAGTTTGGTACTAACCTGAAGAATCATAATAGCATGTATTTTTTCACCATTTAACTTCTCTTGGAATTCATTTCTTGCTTTTCAGTACATTATATGCTAAAGTGAATGATGTTATTCAAAACTACTACTAGTAGTGCAAGGAGCAGTAAATGTCACCACTCACTATACAGTGAGTGTACCGTGATCACTTCCCCTTCATCTCGGCCGGTAGCCTGATCTGCAGCATGTTTGTGTGGCGTATATGTGCAATCAATGTGCCGTAGAATGAGTAAGTTCACTATGTAAATAAGCAATGACATTTAGGCTAGGGCCCCACTTTGCGTTTATCTACTTGCAGTTTAGAACGCACGTTTTTGACTTAATTGATTTGACCAAAGTGGCCTTTTCCATAATTTTAGCGCTAAAAACGCATGAGTATTTGCCGCATTTTTTATGCGTTTTCAGTGCTTTTTACATGCGTTTCCACCTGCTTTTTGCCAGATGCGTTATGTAAATCTTGACACAGCTAAATAAAGTTTAAACAGTCAAAAATAATGAAAAAAGAGAAAAAAAAGGATTAAATACATAATTTCATAAATTATAAAGAAAATAGAAATATATAATGAAATTATAGCGGTAATATAGTATTTATTAGAAAAATAGCAATAAATTCAAAATTTTCTTTAATTTAATTGTCGGATTATGTGTGTGTGTGAAAAGGAACATATGAAATCATTAAATTAATGTGCAAAAAGCATGCGTTTTGTAAGTCCAAAACGCATGTTTTCTGCACAGAAAAAGCAGGTAAAACACAGGAATTTGTAGGAATCTTGGTTTTTGACCATTCTCATTGACTCCAATGTTAGCAAAACGCACCCAAAATGCCCAAAACAACTGACAAGGTGCTTCTTTGAACGCATGGTTTTTGCCACAGAATATGCAAATTAAACGCAGCGTTTTAAAACGCAAAGTGGGGTCTGGAAATCACATTTATCCATTGAATATCATGGAAACGCAAAACGCATGCCATTTGGCATGAAAAAGGTGCTTCTCACAACACTGCAGAAACGCAGGTAAAAACACAAAGTGGGTCCCTAGCCTTACAGCCTCTTGCACTGCCACTATATCTAGAAACACCAGCCGCAGGGAGAATTAAATGCATTTTCTCCCTGTAGCCGCTGCTCCAGTAATCCTGCCAGACTTTATTTAAATGCTATTTACCTGCAGGTTATAACTATAGTATGGTGTCTAGAATATCAGAACTTCTCGTATTAGCAAACCAAGTGACAAATAATACAATGCTGAAACCAGCTATTGCTATGTTTTTCCAGTGGTGGAAGCGGAGTGTGACAAGAGCTCAGCTACAACGTACTTCTGGTATCGGGAAACTCTGGATATCTCAAACTCAATATCAGAAGGAGGAGGTCTAAACTGGAAGATGACCATATGTCTATTGGCTGCATGGTTTATTGTGGGATTGGCTATGATTAAAGGCATACAGTCATCTGGCAAGGTAAGACAATGCAACTGCTGGAGAAGAAAGACCCTTTTTGGCCGTTATTAATGCAATATATAATGTGTAGATTATGGGTGAACAGATTGTTATTTCTACAATGTAGGTAAAGCATCGAACAGTAACTATCATTTTAATTATTATTTCCTAAATCAATAGTTTACATGAGAATCAGAAACTTTCTATTATAGCTTATCATTTCAATCTGCTTCTTTCTCCTACTGAATTAATCTTTCACTCTCAATTCATGGGTAAAATCTGTGACATTTGTAATTAATGAAGACAGATTTTCCCATTACTGAGATAGATGACCATTGATGCTTCTAAAATTCTATGAAGAAAGGAGGGATGAGCTAGAGGTGGTTAAACACACGTTCTCCTGAAACCACAGTTTATGTTTTCCTTAGAACTTTGTGATCATAAACCGTTAACTCCTATCCTAGTGGATATGATATATATATATATATATATATATATATATATATATATATATATATATATATATGCACATTTATATTTGCATGTGTGCCCCTTATGCAAATTATCTATCTATCTATCTATGTCCCCCCTGGAGTGTACATGTCCATCCACGTCCTCCATAAATATCCCCACATACATCCCTCATACAATGTTCCTCCACACTTAATAATATCCCCTACCTGTTAATAATGTTCCCCAATCTGTTAAGATATGCCCTGGTCCAGAAATGTCTGGGCATATCAAAGAAGATGGACAAATGTCCATCAGATAAGAGGCCATATTTTGACATGGCAAATTACCATGTCAGAAGATGGCCACAGGATGCCAAAACAAAAAGATCAGTGTGGTCCTTTTATCTAAGCAGGAGCTGCTGCCTGCAGGAGTCCAGGCAGTTGCAGTGATATAATCATATCACTTCAGGCGCATCGCACTTCAACCCATCTTGCCACCGAAGCGTGCATGGGCATGAGCAGGGATGGGCACGCTGGAGTGATGACGGTATATCACCGCACGGTTTATCAGCGCGCACCGCTGGATTTAAATATTCCGGCAGGAACGGTGTTCACTCTCTGCTCTTCCCTCTTTTCTCAGTCTCTCCGCCGTGTCCTGGCTGGCAGTTCTCTCTCTCTGTTCCGCTGCCCACATTTACCTCTTTCATTTAGCCTAGCCGCAGCGCCACAGTACCTTCTAAGCCCTTCAATCCCGCTTCTTCTCTCTCACATCCACCATCCATCTCCCTTTCGGTCCTCCTTCTTCCCTCTGCTATGGACCACTGCAAAACCACCATCAAAGGTCTCCTCTCCTGCAGGCCATCCCTCCATATCGCCGTTATCTCCTCTCTCCCCGGACGGCAACCAGCCCAGGATCGTCTTTAACAGCCCATCATCAGACCAGGAAGCATACTGGGCTAAGTATCCTACCCCTGCTCTGCTATTAACTTTCGCTACTGCTGTCTGCTATTAACCCCTTGCAACCCCTGTATTAACCCCTTGCATTCATATGTACTGCTATTAACCCCTTAATTATATAGGCACAGTTATTATTAGGTGGGTGGGCTGTAATTGTTGCTATTATTGTGTGTTTATATTTAGGTAACGTGGGTGGGAAACACTAATGGCGTATTAGTATTGTTGTGCTATTACATTATTGTGCTATCTGTGTGGTATTTGATTATATACATATACTTATCTATCTATCTATATATATACTGTAATCTTTTGGGTGTGTATAATAAAGATCGTATTTTGCTACATGGTTTTGTCTCAGTTTCCGAAAACAGAATTTTACCTGTGAAATGAGAGTGAAGATCAGTCCAGTAGGAGAAAGAAGCAGCTTTGTCTGTTGAGATAAATCACAGTTGTTTATTTTCATGCTTACTATTGATTGATAAAATGAAAATGACGGTTATGACTTTAGTACAAAATTGAAAAGGGTTTTTTAATTCTGCATTATTTGATCAGCACAACACCTGTCTATTTGCTGATTTAGGACATATGAATACCTCGTAGACCCTGTCTGTCTATGCATTATATGGTACATAGGGTTCTGCAAGTTTCCATTCTGCTTTACATTTCAATTCCTCAACGTTGTTAGGATCTCCTCATAATGGCAGTGGATCCAAAACATTTGTGTTTGTATCTGGAGATTTGAATATTGATAAGGAATCTAAATTATATAGCTGAAAACTACATCTATTAGAACAATTCCATCCTTTCTCCATAGTTTTCTATAGTATTATCTAGATACATTGGACATAGATGAAATCATGGAGTCTTTATTGTTCAGCTCGAACAGGATTACATTGAACTAGAGCTGGGCGAATAATGAATTATTCGAGGTTTGATTATTCGATTATTCGAGCCGAATAATTTCTATTATTCGTGTATTCATCACAAATAACAAACCCAATGCAAGTCAATGGGAAACTCAAATAATTTTCAGGAGGACCTTTGAAGTCGGTCTGGGAGGGCTGTAAAAAGGCTTCAATAGATGTAAAAGTAATGAAACTGAATGGGAACAGCATGGGGAAGCTGCCGTGATTCATTTCTGACTCACAGCTAGTTTCTGGGAATAATATTGTCAGAGTATTACAGGGATTAACCCCTTAATGTATATGTACATCCTAGGACCCCTACCCCCACTTACTACGGGATCCAGCAAACCTGTGAACAGGCATGGGTGGATCAGAGATTCACCTGCACCTGTTAACCCCTTAGATCACTCTGTCAAACTCTGACAGCGCTATCTAAAGTGCTCCAGGGAGGGACCGCACTGTTCCCCATTGCCATCAGTACGGGGCGCCAATCTGTTGCCCATGACCCCTGTTGCTGCCATGACTCACTTCCTGTGAATGCTGGCAGAGCGCCGGCACTCACAGGTTCTCAGCATTTCTGCTGATCAAAGCTCTGATCAGAAGAAACGATCAGAGTGTACAGCCATAAAGTCTCTAAGAGGTACTAGTAAAATCAATAAAAAAAGTAAAAAAAGGTTAAAAAATAGAAAAAATACCTAAAAGTTCAAATCACCCCCCTTTTGACCCATTGAGAATAAAACAATAATAATAAGAAAATAAAAAATAAAATACACATATTTTGTATAGCCGCGTTCAGAAATGCCTGAGCTATCAAAATATAAAACCAATTAATCTGATCGGTACACGGCGTAGAGAGAAAAAAATTCTAAACGTCAAAATTACGGTTTTTGATTGACGTAACATTGCATTTAAATGCAATAACAGGTGATCAAAACATTGTATCTACTCAAAAATGTAATAATTAAAAACACCAGCTCAAGACACAAAAAATAAGTCATCACTGAGCCAGAGATCCCAAAAAATGGGAACGTTATGGGTGAAATTGGTGACAAAAGCGCAATTCTTTTTTGGACATATGTATGAATTTTTTTTCACCACTTGGATAAAGGTGAAACTATACATGTGTGGTATCAGTGTACTTGTACTGAACGTTAGAATCATACTGCCAGGTCAGTTTTACCATAGTGAACACAGTATATAAAAAAAACAATTATGCAATTGCACGTTTTTTGCAATTTCTCCACTCTTGGACTTTTTTCCTATTTTTCAGTTCACTATATGGCAAAACTAATGATGTAATTCAAAAGTACAACTTGCCCTGCAATAAACAAGCCCTCATATGGCAATATTGACAGAAAAATAAAAAAGTTATGGCTCTTGGAAGAAGGGGAGGATAAAACAGAAAGCGGAAAGTCGCCGGGGGTTGAAGGGGTTAAACCAAACCAGTTGTGCAGCACTGCAACATAAAATTTCAGGTTTAAAATTATAAAATTCACATTGCAGTAAGCAAGCATACTGTTAATATTTTGCAGGATTCCCCTAAGTTGTTAAATAATCACAGGTAGCATTTTGATGCAAAAAAATTTGAAAAATTTCTTCTGAATAGTGATGTGCGATCCCGAACTGTAAAGATCGGGGATCGTACCATTCACATAGTGATTCTGTACACAATCCCAATCACGAGTTTTCCTGGGAAGCTCGTGTTACAGATCATGTCCAGTTTGGGTCCAGGGGCTCTAAAAAAAAAAGTACATTATTAAAAAATATTCTGATTATACTTACGGGTCTCGCGACGCGTCCTATAGACAGCCACTTCTGCTTCCGC